>NC_061508.1:45419689-45438405 GCF_022539505.1 Lolium rigidum
TTACCCGAAGGGTAATGCCCACGTCAAGTGGCTCCAAGATACATAGGCCCCTTCAAAGTTCTTGCAAGGCATGGTGAAGTTTCCTACATGCTAGAGCTTCCACCAAATCTCTCCAAAGTGCATGATGTGTTCCACGTGTCACAGCTCAAGCAATGTTTCAAAGATCCAGGCCATGCAGTTGATCACGAGTATATTGACCTTCAAGAGGATATTTCCTATCGTGAGCATCCAGTTCGCATTCTTGATGAAACCGAAAGAAAGACGAGGAACAGTTCTGTCAAGTTTCTCAAGATCCTTTGGTCTAATCATTTCGAGAAAGAAGCAACTTGGGAACACGGAGATCTTCTCAGATCTGAGTATCCCGCTCTCTTCACATCTCCTTAGGAATCTCGGGGGCGATTCGGGTGGGGGGGAGGGGGGAGGGGGCGAGTTGTAACATCCCAAGTGAGCTACCCTTTTAGTTTGGCAAGTTTGTGCATCATATTGCATGCATGCATCTCATCATGTCACTTTTGGTTCTTATAAAAATTGCATTTGGTTTTATTTTTTCTGTCATCTTTGATGTGTTGGTTTCTCTCTCTCTCTTACCTCTATCTCACTTGAGATGGTTCCAATCTAAAACCTAGGCCTGGATGCGTGTACGTGAGGGGCACTAGTTCCGCATTCGTATTCCTACTCCTAGGGTCAACAACTTAGTACTCCGGCACGGATACACATTCATGAGGGGTACTAGTTCCGTGATGCGTATCTAACTTCGGGGGCCGACAGGGACCAACCAACAACTTTGTATATGTTACCATAGGCTTCTCTCTTCCTCCATCCCTACCACTTATTTGGTACGGATGTTGCTTTGATCAATGCGCTCTTGGTTCATAGTAGAGCTTCTTACATATCAATGCAGTTTGTGAGAGGGTGGGTATGGGGATATTTATATTTGACTATTTTACATAGTCATCAAATTTGCTTCTAGTAAATGTATTTTAGCCTGATGTCCATACATTTGTTAGTAGATTTTCGATCATAACGATCAATATTGTTGATGTATTCTATATTATGTATACTAAGATACATATTGTGTATGCAATGTTAACATTCCCATTACATATACATTTTCTTGTGATGCGATAATGATATTTTGTTAATTCATGGTTTGGATCTAAAAAAAATCTTTTTAACAAAAGGTTCCAACAAAACTAGGAGAACAAAATACTCACATTTATCCACAAAATTTATTCCCTTAGTACAAATTTAATTTTTTATATGTGTCACATATTTCTTTACGAAAAGCTAATAGTTGTGCACCAGATGTTGATCCAAAGGAACCGAAGAGAATATATTTCAACCATAAAAAAATAGCAATGCTAACAATTTTACAACATCCTTAGGCATCTCATACACCCTATATGCTTAGGTTATTTAGATCTATTCATCAGTTAGATAATCGTGCACTCTAGAAACCTCATGGGGTATTTGAAGACACATATGCACTCAATAGCTCTATTAAGTTCTACATAATTGTACCAAAATGGAAGTGAATGCATGAAAAACAATTTAATTGATGAGCGGAAGTGCAACAATGTGCATTAGTCTCATGTACAGTCATTCTACATCGATCGATGCAATGTGCATGCTAGTATTTTTGTTGAGTGATATCACCTCTTAGTTGTTGGACACTTTTAAAAGCTTATTTTGTAATTGATTGTGTAAATCATTTTGATGCCCAAAACATGTAGAACATCGCCTATAACTAAACACAATTATCATGGTCCTAGAGAATATCTCATACTCCCTCCTTGCCATAATATGGTTAGAATTGGTTTTGATAGCTCCATTTTTATATATTGTTTTTCAAGGTGTTTTTATTAAGTTTTAATTTGGTTTCAACGGTTTTCACTTTCTAACTAACAAGATTTTATCAAAAACGGAGAAACCGGTGTAAATTTCATAAATTAAGCACATTTGGAAGGATATAAATGCGCTAAGTGAAGATTTAAAGGAAATCATACAACTTCTTAATTTGAGGAATCATATGTGTCTTCCAAATATCAATGAGTTTTGAAATGTGTTTTTATTAAGTTTTAATTTGGTTTCAACGGTTCTCGCTTTCTAACTAACAAGATTTCATCGAAAACAGAGAAACCTTATGTATTTATGTTATTTTCATAAATAAAGGACCTTTGGAAGAATATAAATGCATAAAGTGAAGATTTAAAGTAAATCATACAACTTCCTAATTAAGGATGGCAATGGGTAGGTTATGAGCATGGTAGAGCAATACCATAACCATACCCGTATAGTCAATGGTTTTACAAACTTCTACCCGTACCCGTATCCACGGTTATAAAACTTTACCCATACCGATGGGTACCCATACCCATTGGGTACCCATACCCATTGGGTACCCGGTGGGTAGGTCAAATTATACATAAGTCACTCGCAATTTTAAATTTATCGATAACAAATTTGATTAAAAATGAATTATCTCAACTCAATAATAGGTAGTTGAATACATAAAAATTAACAAAATATAATAATCACATTCTCATATTCTAACTCATAAGTCAACAAAAGTAGACGTGCCACATAAGAAATTTACAATAAACGGGCAAGATATGTGCATACTTGCGGATACGAGGCTATATCCGTGCCCGACCCATGATTTAATGGGTAGTATACGGGTACTACCCATGGGTATAAAAGTTTATCTATATCCTTCCCATGCGGGTACGGTACCCGCGGGTACCCATACCCGTGGGTTAAATTTCCATTCTTATTCCTAGTTTGAGGAATCATATGTGTCTTCCAACATGCTGCGCCATAATTCCATTTCACAATCTTGTGAGATGTTTCAGGAAATAAATGTTGTTTAATGAAGGATCTAGACATCATGATCCTAAAATGTGCATAGCTAGGAACTTGTTGTCTAGCGACTCCTCGATCTCCTAGTGATAGTTGAGATATCTGAGAGAAGCAAAAAAAAAAATCTGAGGATAACGAGGAACCACAAACCTTAATGCGTTGGTCTGGTCTCGTGAACTTAATCATTCATGCTACCATGTGATATGGGGTGGCCCGATCTTCTCAGTAAGCAACGGTGGTGTTGATGATCACGGGGTGATAGCAGCGGAGGAACACGACGATGTAGTGGATGACAACTTGTATGCCGCAACGAGATCTCTCGATTGGTCCCTGTCGCCAATGCAACAGCTCTCAACCCTGCAAGATATTCGCAAGTCCACACACTTGCGCACGTAGCCGCCGACCACGAAGCGATAAGTTGCAACCGTCTAATTCCCAATGGAACAGCAGATCACACAAGACTTTATCAGGATCTACACAATATCAAGCAATATGGTGTAGGGATTCAATAGTTTTGCTAGAGCAAACAACTAAGAACTAGGGTTTATCTTAAACGTGGTCTAAAGCAGCTAGGGGTCGTCCAAGGCACTTATATAGGCGTCCGGGACGAGTTCTGGTCGAAAAATACAAGTAAAACCGACCCAGAATAGATCTGGTCGAGACAGACTCGGACTAGTCCGGTCTGGGATCCGGTTGACCGGGTCAGGGCCGGGCCCTGGACCGGGCGGCAACCGGAAAGGTCGCAAAACCGTCCGGTTGGCCCCGGTACGACGCCCGGTTGGTGCCGGGGTAAATCCGGTCTGCCGCCCGGTTGACCGGGCGTGCCGACCGGTCGGACCGGGTTCTGGACTGGCCTGGACTTCTTCTTCTCCTCTCGCGCATGCCTCCCGCTCCTCCCTCGCTCGTCCATGAGATATCTTCATGTCCAGCTCCATGTCCAGCCTCACGTCCTTCTTCACGTCCAGCTGCTTCTCTTCTCCTCGTGCGATGCTTGTCTCCTCTTCATACCTGATGATACATAAATAACAAGACTTAGGCAGTATAAAGTTCTCATCAATCAGAGTATCATTTAGAAACAAGTTCACCAGTTGTTGAAGGAGCTTCGCACGAGCCCTTGTAATTGGTCCAATCCTAACTTCATTGGACTTGAGCTTTACAGCAGGTTCATCTTCATTTGTCAATGACGGAGGTAGTGGTGTAGTAGGGATGTCCTCATCATCTCCCCCCCCCTTCAAAAGGCGTCGACCTCGGCGCTCCAAGGTCTTCTCCATCATATGGTGTCAAATCAGCAACATTGAAAGAATTACTGACACCAAACTCATCAACTGGAAGATCTATTGAATATGCATTATCATTGATCTTGGCAAGCACTTTGTAAGGACCAGCACCACGAGGCTTCAACTTAGACTTCCGTAGCTTTGGGAACCTATCCTTGCGAAAATGTACCCAGGCCATATCACCAGGCTTGAACAACATCTCTTTACGCTTATTATTCATCCTTGCAGCATTGGTCTTGCCTTTCTTCTCAATCAACTCTTTAGTCTTCAAATGTATCTTCCGTACAAAATCTGCCCTCTTGGATGCCTCCATATTAACTCTCTCGTGTATGGGCAAAGGCAACAAGTCAAGTGGAGTAATGGGTTTGAAACCCTAATGAGCATCCTGTCGAGCGGTAAAACTAGTCTCTTTTGGGGAAGTTCCTAGTCACTTATATCGATAGGCTGTATCTATGGTTGGGAAACAAGCACACTGTACGCTATGTGGACTCGGAGTAACAAAACTGAAACTAGAGAATAATAGAGACTCAAACCCTAACAATACTAGATGCAAGAAAAGATACGCAAAAACAACTACGAAAAGCAACTAAAACTCGAAATTAGTGCAATCTAAGGCTATGGCAAACCCTAACCCTAATATTTTTGGCTTTTTCTGGATAGGAAAACACTCACAACTCAACTATGGGGTGGATTGTGGATGGCTTACCGACGAAAACTGGAAATCTGATACCAAGATGATATGGGGTGGCCCGATCTTCTCAGTAAGAAACGGTGGTGTTGATGATCACGGGGTGATAGCAGCGGAGGAACACGACAATGTAGTGGATGATAACTTGTATGACGCAACGAGATCTCTCGATTGGTCCCTGTCGCCAATGCAACAACTCTCAACCTTGCAAGATATTCGCAACTCCACACACTTGCGCACGTAGCCGCCGACCACGAAGCGGTAAGTTGCAACCGTCTAATTCCCAATGGAACAGCAGATCACACAAGACTTTATCGAGATCTACACAATATCAAGCAATATGGTGTAGGGATTCAATAGTTTTGCTAGAGCAAACAACTAAGAACTAGGGTTTATCTTAAACGTGGTCTAAAGCAGCTAGGGGGTCGTCCAAGGCACTTATATAGGCGTCCGGGACGAGTCCTGGTCGAAAAATACAAGTAAAACCGACCCAGAATAGATCTGGTCGAGACAGACTCGGACTAGTCCGGTCTGGGATCCGGTTGACCGGGTCAGGGCCGGGCCCTGGACCGGGCGGCAACCGGAAAGGTCGCAAAACCGTCCGGTTGGCCCCGGTACGACGCCCGGTTGGCGCCGGGTAAATCCGGCCTGCCGCCCGGCTGACCGGCCGTGGACCGGGCGCGCCGGCGTGCCGACCGGTCGGACCGGGTTCTGGACCGGCCTGGACTTCTTCTTCTCCTCTCGCGCATGCCTCCCGCTCCTCCCTCGCGCGTCCATGAGATATCTTCATGTCCAGCTCCATGTCCAGCCTCACGTCCTTCTTCACGTCCAGCTGCTTCTCTTCTCCTCGTGCGATGCTTGTCTCCTCTTCATACCTGATGATACATAAATAACAAGACTTAGGCAGTATAAAGTTCTCATCAATCAGAGTATCGTTTAGAAACAAGTTCACCTATTGTTTAAGGAGCTTCGCACGAGCCCTTGTAATTGGTCCAATCCTAACTTCATTGGACTTGAGCTTTACAACATGTTCATCTTCATTTGTCAATGACGGAGGTAGTGGTGTAGTAGGGATGTCCTCATCACCATGATTCTATGATAACAGACGATAGGATACTAGTATCTGTTGATCTCGTCATTTAGGATATTGATGTGTGCATTTTAGCATGTTTTTTACATCGTTATTTTATCAAGTTATCATTGAGTGGTAGTAGAATTTTTGTATTTCACCGCACTACCGTGCCCTTTTATGCTTGTCTACATAGGATCTTGAAATAATAAGTCAATGATGAAATATCAATGAAAACTATCATTTTCTAGCATTTTGACGTGGTAGAAATCATTTTAGCACTTCATTATGCACCTGGGCGAAAGGACAATGCAAGGACAACTTCTAGTAAGTTTAACGGGCATAGATACGAGCAAGGCCAGCCCATACCATCCGCCGGTACCACCCTCCAGAAGCACCGGCTCGTCAAATACTTTCACCTCCCGCAGATGGATCAGAGATTAGAGACACACAACCCTGCGAAATAGAGAAACACCACCCCACATCAGATCTCAAGACGGAAGTTTGGAGAAGACAACATCCGGGCTGCTACGTGGATCCTCGGAGGACAAGTTATCATCCCCTTCATCATCATCAACCGCTGGACCATCACCATCATCCTCCTCCAACCATAGTTGTAATCTTGATTGCCATCGTGGATTTGTATTCGAATTCGTTCCATTTCTTTAATCCCTTCCATAAGATTATGATGATGTTCTTGATTGCTTCCATGTGTGAGTAGTCATATTAGTTCTTGGGGAGATGTAGAAACCCTAGCATGAATATGACATGAATCTAAGATAATCTATGGTTTTAAGTATTAATGTGTGTTAGTTCTCTCTCTTGATATTATGTGTTTTGCACCATGTAATATTTACCTTATGGTCTCGAGAGGGAACTACCCTTTGAAGTGTGGTAAAGTGAATGGCGAGAAGTGACATTACCGTATCGGCGTTTTGACACATGAATGAGGGGGATAAGAGGGATTCACTAAGCTCATATCAATAACCACGGGGTAAAACCCTTAATAGCAATAGTTAATATGTGGCTTGCAGAAGACTAGCTACTGTGGTTATTTAGAGATGCGATAACCGATGGTTTTCTGGGCGCATCTTATTACGGAGCTCTCCCACACACAATATGGTTAAAAGCATACTGTACCTTGATTAACATGAATCCTAGTGCTAGAGGTGGATCCAATAATCCCTGAGAATGCTTTATCATAAAGTTTCAACCCATTTCCTATAAAGTTTTTACTGCTTTATAACTTCATATTCAACCTTTTACAACACCTCCCTTTTAAACATTTTGAGATTAGAAAACAATTTATAAGTAATCTTTAGTGGAATGTAGCAAGTGGCATTAAGACTCTA
This sequence comes from Lolium rigidum, assembly GCF_022539505.1. NCBI lineage: Eukaryota > Viridiplantae > Streptophyta > Magnoliopsida > Poales > Poaceae > Lolium > Lolium rigidum. Next base: position 45,426,935 of record NC_061508.1, read on the forward strand.
ACCAGTAGCTCCTCGTGGGTCGATACTCTTATTTCAAAACTAGCTACAATTGATATGTGTTCTTGCAGCTATCAGAGATTGATTATTGCATAGGTTACTCGCCTACTTGTATCACAATAAGATGTGTTATAATCACATACCTAATTCATTCATCGATATTCCATTTGGCACATTCATTATTACCATGAACTGAGTTTCTCCACGCCTAATGTATTTTCTGCAGAAACTTCAAACAAACTTCATTGCTTTTCATTTATGTTCATACTTTCTTAAAGTGTTGTTGTGAAAGATGTTGATATGTCATCATGTGTGTTTTAGCTATCATCTCTTGCCATGGTTTTATCCATTCTATATACTCTTCCTTCAAATGCTTCGGTCTTGCATCAATTTTAGTAAATTTACGACACAGATGCATAAGTTAGGATGTATAACTTTACTTTTGAAATAAGATGCTACTGTTTTTTGACTTTTCAGGGCGGATTGTAATTTGTGAACCTTGTTCTTAAACTTCTTCTCTATTAACGAATTAAAGCAAATATGTTGCCTTTTTTTGAGAAAAAATAAAAAAGTACTACGGTACATCGCGTAAATGTGGTCAAATATCATTTTAAAATTTTTCCATGAATTTTTAATTTTTAATTACGGTTTGGTCCAGGAGTCACTGAGCCCCCTTTGTATAGTACAAGACGTTTCATGATGAATATCTAGGCATGCGACTGCCCTGTGATAAAATCCGAGGCCTTCCCATATGGAGAAGTTTTGTTCACAGCCTATATAGCAGCTATAGTACTTAATGATTGTTTAGATCAAGTATTTGGATAAGAATATGCAGCTGTTGCTTCATCGGACGTGGTGTAGCGATATTTACTTAACCAAGATGAACCAAGGATATATAGCTGTCTCCCCTGGGAAATTATTCTTCAGTTTAATCAGGCACCCCATCAAAGGATTATAACGTGACTGTGCTTGTCCTGCATCACTTTTGTCTACATGTTTAGCACCGAGAGACAGTGCTTAAACATGTGCACGCTTCTTTTATCACTGATCATGTGCCAACTGTTTGATTCTCTAGGGGCCATGTATATTCTTGGCATAGTCGTACTGTGTTTTCATGTAATGCCAACTAAAAGATTCCTCTCATTCCAGAAATACGAGAAAACAAAAAAGATTCCACTGCCTGAGTGAGGTAGCTGACTATGAGAGAGGTATGAGTGACAATCACACGCTAATATGCAGCGTCTGGTCCATGAGGATCATGGAGGTAGCAGTGTGTAAAGTGTGGATGATTGAGGTTGAGGGGGCCGTGAACTGTGCTTCTTTTTGACTTGTATGCGTGCATGGCTCCAAAATGTATGAAAGCCCATCGTTTGGATCTAAACCCCATGTCGACTATCTCCCCCTGCCAACCTGAAACAACACTCCAAGGATCGATCCTCCACTTGCGGGAGCTGTCCTAATGGTTGCAGATTTCATGTGTAATCTCTCTTTTGTCTTTTTACCTATATTGGAATAAGGCCAACAATTTCTTTTGCTTCACAGTATCATCTTTCATTATTACTCGCATGTACTCTATGTCTAATCTACATTTCTATAATTCTACACAGTGGAAGTGTAGCGCTAGCGAATAAACGATGTGAGCAATTTCCTTTCCACTGAGCCGTTTGCATATTCACTTTACCCCGATAAAATAGACAATTAAATTATGCGAGATAGGAAGTCGTATTCAGGATTACTGACTGAAATTCCTTTTTAGGTATACCCAACGGTGATTCAACTAAACCGGTCAATGGAGCGATGGTGTCGGTCGATTTGCCAGCTTGTCGAATGCACATTAGCCCACACACTCTAATTCTCTTTTTTCGACTCCCAATTTCTGTTTTGCCCCGGGCAGATTAAAAACACATCCAAACTAAAGCAACCAGCACGCTAGGGATGCGCTGAACCTTCCCCCGTTGGCCATCGTAGTCCCGCCACTGTTGTTGCCTTGGCACGGTGAAGCAGGGTCCACGACGTCGTCAACATGCCCATCAGCACCAATAATGATGCATGATCCCTGCTCTGTTTCGCAAAGAAGATTCTCCACCGTGCCCAAAGCGGGGAAACAATAGACCAAGGGGGACGGGTCTAGGGTAGCCGGATCTAGTGACAACGAGGCTCCGGTGAGGCGTATTGGTTGCCGACAAGCCCGATCTGGCGAGGCCAATTTGTTGTCGATAAGCCCGGACTAGTGAGGTTCGTGCTTCAAAATACATTTTAGTGGCTTTGGAATTTCCGATGTTGCATCAGTTCTTTCAACATGCTGAAACCTTTTTTTTTGTTGCAAACACACAAACAATATAATTTGATGGCTCTTGGTTCTGTTGAAATTTTGCGTTTATACTGCAAACATTTTTTGCGGTGCTACAATCGGTTACTTCTGTGTGTTCTCAAAATGTCTCGACCTCGTTTTGGGTTGATTTTAACACAGTGTGAAAGAAAACATTGTGACCGTGTTGCTGTCTGAATCTCACACTTGACTCCTAGCGCTGGGCCAGTTGGCCATATCCAAATTGGTTTGGGCCTGGAAGGAACACTTTCATTTCGTCAGACAGGCCCATATCTCTCTGAGAGGCCAACTCAGGTGTACAATCGTTTGATTTGTGAACATCAAGCCCAACCAAACACGCTTAGCTACTCAAGGAAAAAAGAAAAACGCGCGGCACGAAACGGATACCGCCCTGACAAACGAAAAATGGCTTTGGCACCAAGCTCCATGGAGCTCGCGTGCCAAATTGATGCACTGGATGGACGGTGGCTTATGTACGCGCCTGTCTTTCTGAATCCGATCGGCCGAGCTCAAAAATCTCATGGATGGACGGTGGCTCCTGAGCTAAAACATCTGATCAGTGGACAACGAGGTGAACCAGCTCAACTTTCTGGTCCGAGACCAGATCGGTGGCAACGCACGCTTGCGTCGGCGAGTGTCGCCAACAGGCAACAACCGATTGTAGACGCTGTTAAGCACGGACGGCCATCGTAGCCTTGTGCAGTGGATCTGCAACTGCAGCTCGTGTAGGTGGCTGACAAACAACTCAACCTCTTACATGTGTTCAGTATTTTGACCCAAGAACAGCTAAGTGCAAAGGTATCATCGTTCAACATAAAGCACATCTCCATTTTATTATCACTATCATGCAAGGTGCAGCAAACCAGTACAACAGAACAATCTCACAACCAGCGCGACCACGGCCTAGCACAGCAAGTTCATCCTTTGATCGACATAATTAAGGGCAACACGATTGGGTACAGATGCAAGACTCACTCCTTCCCGAGAAGGGCAAGGAGCATGCCCTCGTAGTCTCCGGAGGTGTCTCCGGCGACCGCCTTCTCCAGGGGGACGCTGTTCCTCTTCTGGTACACCTCTTTTATCAGTTTCAGGTCCACCTCGGCCCGGGTAGTGATGATCCTAGTGAGTGAGTTCTCATCTGTTCCGTTCCCTGCAATAGCCAACCTGACGACCTTCTCGAAGTACCTATCAGGGCAAGTGAAGCACCGGATCACTGCCCGCAGAGTTTTAAGGAACTCGTCTTTGGGATCAGCCTTGAGATCCTGTAAATAGCAGAGATTGTTAGAAAGTAGCTCCTCAGTGGACGAAGCCCAGAACTAGCTGGTTAAGGAAGATCATGCCCAATTTATGGACTTGCGCTTAAATATCATCAACTCTAAGAACAACATTCATGTAAGAAGAAGAATACCATTTACAGATGATTCAATTATTCATGGTTGTAAAACGTAGAGTTTGCGAAGTAGTGAACGTTTGTAAAGAAGCTCTAAATCTGTTACTAATTTGTATCCACAATGTGATCAGTTATAGGAACTCAAAAAAATGACTAGGAACATATCTAGATATAACACAATACAGACAAGCACATGAAAATTTATCTATACTTCAGTTGGGTACTAACTGAAGAATAGGGTTGAGCTTGGATACACAATGTGTATTACATATGCTCCTATCAGGCAGAGCTGATAAATACTAATTGTTGAATACTTTTCCTTAGAAGTTGAACAATGCAGTGGCATTAGCACAGATGACGAGTCATGCGCTATGTTGTACCTTATTCATTGCATGACTGAATTTAACTTTTTTTTGCGGGTACCTGAATTTAACTTAGTAGACTGAAATGCAGACCAAAGGTTAACATATAAGCTGATGACATCCTATCAGATATTTAACAGACACGGCAAAAGGAAAGAAGAAAAAAAGCTCTGTATGCACCTTATTGATTGGGTGACCAAATGAGTCATTGTAATTGTTGAATGTTGCAAGCAGCTGAGCTTTGCTTCGAGTAGTGAGGATCCTGATGATCTCATCATCAGCGTAAGCCTTATGCTCGATCTTATCCTGCAGTATTTTGGCTTCTGAATGTGCCAACCTTGTGTTGACCTCTGGTCCTTCATAGCGGTATGCGCTTACAAGTGGCACCAAAAGCTGAAATGGAGAAACAAAGAAAAATCCAGGTCTCCGTTAGCCAATATTAACGACGTCTGCACTGCTATTTCATTACATAGACTGAAATCAAGGTAGTGTGAATGGAATGGAACAATTGTGTCATGTTGTAAATTAGAATATCCTAACAATGTGCATGCACGTCATAGCTTGTTTTAATACCAGTAACACATCAAAATCAGACAATGACCTGGGACGGAGTAACTAAAGACAACATGGCATTCTATTTTGATTAGTAGAATTTAGACTGAAGGGATCTGAGACTTCATTTTGAAAATTTCAATTTCAGAAACCAGCATGCTGCAACATCAAAGAAACAATTACACTTTTGAAAACAAAGAAAATCAGAGTAATTTACAAAGTACACACAATAACTGATCCTGAAATATTCATAGATAAAGGTTTATTTCGCGGTCCATTTTGTGATTCGCGAAGTCAGAAGCTAGCATATGGCAAAAAAACAATTCTAATGACGCACAGACAGGTACAGCAGACCGGGGCACCGAACACTGATCGTGCAGAAGAGAGGAATGCAGTATACCTTGCGGAAGTCGCCGGTGACGTGGGCTGCGACGTCCTCCTCTAGCGATCGCTTGAAGCGGTCGTGGTATGCCTGCCTGACGGCGAAGAGCTGGGCGGAGCCGCGCGCGCAGGCGATCTCGACGAGCACGGGGCTCCCGGGCTGCCACTTGGTGGCCCCCTCGTTGGCCAGCACCGCGTCCCGCTCCGCGGGGTCCAGCGTCCACAGGATCACGGCCCTCTGGTCACGGCAAAAGCGAAACGGTCGATCAGAGATCTGGAAACGGTCGGGGTTTGTCTGTTTGCGGCAGAGGAAAAAGTAGCGAGGCGGTTGGTTACCTCGAAGTCGCCGGAGATCTCGTCGGTGATGCTGCGCAGGAGCTCCTCGCCGTAGGTTTCGGCGTAGTGCCTGCGGATGGCGCGGCGCTGCGCGGCGTCGCGGTGGCCGAGGATGGAGATGATGAGCGCCTCGTTGGTGCCCCACCCTGCAGCACGCGCGAGCGGAAACAGAGAGACAGACACAGGTCATCACACCGATCGCGCGGAGAAATGGGGATCGGTGTGCTGGAGTGAGGCAGCGTACCTTCGAAGGCCTTGCGGAGCTGCTCGCAGTCGTCGCCGACGGCCGGGACGGAGGCGGGGACGGTGAGCGTGGCCATCGGTGCTTGGTCTGCCTGCCGGGATCGGACGCGATGGGATGGGATGCGGGATCTCGAGATGTGCTGCGGGGATTGCGCGTTTCTGTAGGGGAGCAGGGGGGCTATTAAAACGGGAGCGATCGGCCGGGGGTTTAAGGAAAGCGATGGGCGGCGTGGGTGCCACGTAAGTAATTAGTGGGGGAGCAGTGACCATCTGACCTGGATCACCTGCATCCCTGTAGCACTGTATGGACGCGTGATACACGTTTGCCCCTGGCCGGCCTCCTGTGTTGTGGAAAGACCTCGAGTCTTAAGTGCTAAGTCTGCAGGGATGTCATAGTTTATGGAAATATGTAATGCCTGCAATTGTTATTGTACAGCTAACATTATCATGTTGGTCTAAGAAAATGACCTAACAGCTCATCTTGACGTTAGTACCGATCTAAAATAAGCTAGCAGCCACAGGTTGGTTCATCTTGGGTTAATGCGAAGGTTGATCTGATCTGGTTGTTGTGTCACGGTGGTGATCGTGCGGCGTTCATGGTACGCAGATAGCATCCTGCATTGCGAGTGGCGACTGGCGGCTTGGTCGCGTGGCCTTGTGTCTCGTGCATGGCTTCGAATTCTAGTGGTGTATATCTGCCTATCGGGTGATAACCTCGGGAACAGTGTTGTGTGCCTCTTGTTGCGTCCCGGTTTTTCGGCACGGTATTTCTTGTAAACAATCAATGCATGATTTTTTTTACATCATTTCCCTTGTAATGTGGGTCAACTATCTGCATACACTCTTTGCGATAGATATTGACTGCCTTAAGTTAAAATAAAATAGTAAATGTGAGAAACAGAGGGTAGTTGTCAAGGTCTTAGTAAATGCATTTGTTTGTAGACTGGTTCCTCCTCTTTTGGACCGTAATCAATTGGACTTTGGAGACATGGGACATCTGGTCGCGGCCACTAACAATTATGTCACTCTCTCAAAGTCTCAAGTGGTACCATCGTAACGATGGGCCAAGTCTACCCGGAGTGCCAAGTGGCAAAACATCATCCTGTCAAAAAACAGAACATCGCCACGTTCTGTCGTGGGACTCTCTCCCTGGGCCGTCGCCAGTCGCCGCGTCGAGTCTTGACCGACCGAGCGAACCTTTCTTCCTTCCACTTCCAGGTTGGTCTCGGCACGCACACACACGTGGTGATTGCCCCACCAGTCAGCGCCCGGCCTCCCCGTCGCTTGATGGCCGCGAGACAATCACCGCCAGTGGCCAAAGCCGCCAAACCAGCCGGGCGCCTCATGTGTCCTGCTCACCCCCACATCCACGCTTCCATTCCGGCATGAACCAATCGCTCTCGATCCTAGCAACGAGGCGGCCTGAAAAGAGGTTGGTTGGCCCCTCGGCTCCGGGAAGAACATGGGCGCGGGCCCTGGTGTCGCGGAGATGGGGTACCTACAATCGCTGGGCGGCGCACCTCGTGTCCGACCTCGCCACCGTCATCATCAACTCCATCTCTGAGCGGGATCCCTCCTCCCACCTCCCTGTGAGAACCCCACCTCCCTATGCACTTCTGTAGGTGGAGACACCCAATGCTTGGACATTTCCTAACGTATGGACCCCTCCCATCCCCGCTCATCGCTCCTGTGCGCGACGGGGAGGGAACCCTACCCACCCTCACCTCCGGTCCCCCACACCCTTCTGGAAAAATGTCGACCCCCCGGTATTTTAGGTTAGGGGCTTTATATAGTGCGAAGGAGAGGTCAAGGGGGTGGCCAAGGCGGCCAGACCACCCCTAGGCGAGGCCAAGCCTGGCCCGTGCCTAGGGGTGGGCCCCTTGTGGCTCCCCTCTGTCTCGTCTTCTGGCTCCGTGAGTCTTCAGGTGAAATATGAGTTTTGCGATATTTTCGAGGAATTTTCCTAAAAGTTGGGTTTCTGCACAAAAACGAGACACCAGAGCAATTCTGCTGAAAACAACGTTAGTTCGTGTTAGTTGCATTCAAAACACACAAAATAGAGGGCAAACAACAACAAAAGTGTTCAGAAAAGTAGATATATTTTGGACGTATCACCGGCCTCATGTGTTATGGAAAGACCTCGAGTCTCAAGTGCAGAGATGTCATAGTTAATCTAAATATATGTAATGCCTGGAATTGATATTTGACAGCTAAGACTTTCATGTTGGTCCCAGAAAATGAGTTAACAGCTCATCTTGACATGAAAGACCATCTAAAATAAGCTAGCAGCCTAACAGGTCACACCAAGAGTGAGAACCGGAGCGTGCGATAACGGACGCGTCACTTCCTTGTTAGAGACGTCGCCTTCGAGTTTCTAGCCCTCGCGGTCTTACGAGCTCGCGGTCTCGATCTTCCATGTAACAACAGCACTATGCGAGGCATGATCGTGGCCTAGTGTGGTTTGCATGGCAAATTAGTGATGTGTGGGGCAGCAAGTTCGTTGATCTGATTGGTTCATCTTGGGTTAATGCGAAGGTTGATTTGATCTAGTTGTTGCGTCGGGGTGGCGGTCGTGTGACGTCCATGGTATGCAGATAGCATCGTGGGTTGCGAGTTGCAACGGGCAGCTTGGTCGTGTGGCCATGTGTCTTGTGTGCAGCTTCGATATCTAGTGATGTATATCTAGTGACAACCCGGAGAGTTGGTGTTGTGTGCCTCTTGTTGCGTCCAGTTTGTACGTTTTTTTTTTGCCACGGTATTTCTTGTAAACAAGGCAATGCATTACTTTTTTTATATGACTTCCCTTATAATCTGGGTCAACTATCTGCATACACTCTTTGCAATAGATATCAACTGCCTTAAATAAAAATAAAAATACTAAGAGTGAGAAACCGAGTGTAGTTATCAAGATTTTAGTGGAGGCATTGTTTGTAGACTAGTTCCTCCTCTTTTGGACCGTAATTAATTGGACTTTGGAGACGTGGGTGATGTGTACATAAATGGTCGCGGCCGCTACTAATTCTGTCACTCTCTCAAAAAGTCTCAACTGGGGTAGCCATCGTAACTGCATGTGAGCTAGGCAGCCAGGAGAGCAGACGCATGGAGCGCCTTGTGTGCGCTTTGGTGTATGTATATCCGGCAGCAATCGAGGAGCCGGTGCATTGTGTCTGTTGCGTCAGGTAGCCTTGCGTCGTGTTTGTGCGATTTTTCTACCCAGCATTTCTTTTAACACGTGGAAATGTATGTTTTTTTAACTGGACTTCTAATCTGGGTCGACTATCCGCACAGACAGATATCGATCGCCTTAAACTGAAAAAAAAAAACGGAGAGTGAGAAACCGAGTGTAGTTGTCAACGTCTTAGCGAAGGCATGTGCTTGTAGAACGGTTCCTCCTATTTTGGACCGTACTCGTTTGGACTTTGGAGACATGGATGACGGGTACAGCGTGGTCACGAAATGGTGCCGGACACATAATTCTGTCATTCCCTGAGGGTATCTCTAGTGAGCCGATCCAACGGTTCTAGGCTGTTTGTTTTGGTCCGCGCCGATAGAAGGATAGCCCGCGAACGCTTCACCGGAACGACGTAAACAGACTGACCCATTCGTGCCCCCAATTTGGTAAAACGATGCGTCGGGCTGGACGTTGTGCGGACGAGCATGCTGCAGCCCCCCTGGAAGCGACCCGTTGGCAGAAGGCTGGCTGGCGGCAGTGTTGCCATCAAGGCCGCCGCTAACCACTGCGCCCGCCGCCTGGACGGGCCATTGTTCCCCTCTGTCTAGGTTGTTGTTCCCCATCGTCTAGAACGTTGTTCCCCTCTGTGTAGGTTGGTGTTCCCATCCATCTAGACCATTGTTCCCCTCTGTCTAGGTTGTTGTTCCCCATCATCTAGAACATTGTTCCCCTCTGTGTAGGTAGGTGTTCCCCTCCGTCTAGGTCATTGTTCCCCTCTGTCTAGGTTGTTGTTCCCCACCGTCTAGAACATTGTTCCCCTCTGTGTAGGTCGGTGTTCCCCTCCGTCTAGGCCACTGTTCCCCACTGTCTAGGTTGTTGTTCCCCATCGTCTAGAACATTGTTCCCCTCTGTGTAGGTCGGTGTTCCTCTCCGTCTAGGCCATTGTTCCCCTCTGTCTAGGTTGTTGTTCCCCACCGTCTAGAACGTTGTTCCCCTCTGTGTAGGTCGGTGTTCCGCTCCGTCTAGGCCATTGTTCCCCTCTGTCTAGGTTGTTGTTCCCCACCGTCTAGAACATTGTTCCCCTCTGTGTAGGTCGGTGACAAGGGATTAACTTGTCAATGCCTACGAATTGTAGACTAGGGTTTAGTTGGAAGTAGAGGGCAAGTAGATCTCGAGGGTTTCAGCCGGAAAAGTATTCGACTACTAGAAAACTAGGGTTGTGTTGACAATGAATCGATCCTCTCTTCGTCCCTCGACTTCCCCTTATATAGGAGGTGGAGCCGAGGGTTTTGTGATACACAAGTTACAGAGTTCGGGAGACAATATGAGTACGCCCCGCAATAGTTACAAGTCAAGATTCCTAATACAATCCTATCTTTCCAAACTCTCCTAACTGGGCTTCCGAACTTCATAATCTTCGGGTCGTGGGCCTTTAGTAAAACCCCGGGTACCATCTTTGGCAGGCCCATTGGGGATGCCTATGTCAGTCGGTGTTCCCCTCCGTCTAGGCCATTGTTCCCCTCTGTCTAGGTTGTTGTTCCCCACCGTCTAGAACATTGTTCCCCTCTGTGTAGGTCGGTGTCACTAGTAGGAAAAGCCTCATCCGTGGCGCACGAAAACATGATTCTGTGGCGCATGGGCGGTGCGCCACAGAAACTTCGCCACAAAAATAGGGTTTCTGTGGCGCACCGGACCATGCGCCACGAAATTAAGGTGTTCTGTGGCGCATATGGACCAGCTGCGCCACAAAAATAGGTGCGCCACTGAATTCTATTTTGGTGCGCCACAGAACAATGTACAGGTATACTCGATTTTGTGCTCCCTGGTGTATTATACAGGTTTTATACAGGTTTTGTACACAGTATACAGGTATAATATAGACAGATATAATATGGACACATATAACATAGCAACATTATACATCATCATCACAGTACTTAGAGCCAGATCGAGATACATATATAGTGGCAAGTGTCAAAAATTTCACAATTTCGAGATACAAAGTAGTCTTCATCCGGTTCCTCCTTTGCTCCCTCCTCTCTACCCACCAGGCTCGCTTGCATCGGGGTCTTCATCCGGTTCCTACTATGATTAAAATGGAAGAAAGTGAGACCAACAAGTTCGATGCACAAGACAAAATGGAATAAGTGCCTCATACATTGTTGGTCAACACAAATACTATGGTCAGAAACCATAGTTGCAGTATACGCCGCAGTATACTTTGCAGAAGGGCCCCCTTTTCCCCGGCCGCCGTTCCGTGAACGGGTCCTTGACAAGACAATAACGCCGATCTGCCTCTCCGGAGCAGAACCACGGCAGTCCCAGCCGCCTCCCTTGTGGCCGCGTCTCCTGCGCTCTTCTCCATGGCCGGACCACGATTGGACTCACCGGGGGAATAATGATAATCGCCATCACCACTATCACCAGACTCCACAGGTGCATAGCAGTTTGACGCAGATGCCACTTTTCTTCCCTCGCCGTCCAGTGAACGAGTCCTTGATGCAAAGACCGTGTCGGCCTGCCCAGCATTATGCCGACCCGTGTTGCCGCGCTTCAGGCCGTGTGTCCCGCGCCCTGCACTGTTCGCCTTCTTGCCCGGTGAACCAATAGACCGATCGTTGGAATAAGGAAACCGATGACGGCCGGTCGCAAGATTAGATTGCGATCGGCCGTCATCGGCTTCCTTATTCCAACGATCGCCTATTGGTT
>NC_061508.1:45438505-45514561 GCF_022539505.1 Lolium rigidum
ATGTTTCGGTTAATACAATTATAGCATGATATATAAACATTTATCATAAACATAAAGATATAAATAATAACCACTTTATTATTGCCTCTAGGGCATATCTCCTTCACAATGTAGCCGCCGCAAGGGCGGCACTAGCCGCCGCCATCTCCGCCCGCGCCTCGGCGAGCTCGGCCCGGAGTTTCGCCCTGGCTTCAACGATTTCCACCATGGCCGCCGCCCGCTGCTGACGCTCTAGCGCGCCCTGCCGCCTCCGCAACCTCCGCATCCGTCGCCGCCTCCCGGTCCAGCTGCTCGGCCTGAAGGGCGTTGGCGGCGAGCTGCTCCTCCTCGAACGCCTCCGTCGCGCAGAGCTCGACGAGGTCCGGACCATCCGGGTGGACTTCGCGGTAGATCTGAACAACTTGATCCCAGCTAAGGTTGTGCTCGGCCAAGGATGTATGCTAGGGTTTAGGTTGAGGTGTGCCCGTCACCCCGGCGGCGTCCACCATATATAGCCACGTCGGGGCGGGAAACGGCATTCGCGCGCAGGTCGTTTCCCGCGCGCGCGAAACGTCGGCCAAACGCGTCAATCTGTTGGCCACGCGTGGAAACCACCGTCGTCGCGGGAACCACCGGTGCCAGGCTTCCACGCGACATTAAACCGCCATTAACGACTTTCACAGTGTCAGTGCTAAAAAAGTACGTCCGCACCGCTGGGATACCCCGAACGCAAACGGTCATCGCCGGCTGTATAGCATTCGCGGGTCGACGTAAATGGACACAAGTGGTCAATTTAGACGTCCGAAATGCATCAGCCCGTTGGAGATGTCTTCAAGGCTTCAACACGTAGCAACCATATGATAAGTTGATAACACGACACGTAGCAGGGTATATATAGCCGAACAAATGAAGCACGCGCGCAGCTCGGCTGCTCAGGTAGGCGTTGCGCGCATGTGAAGCTGACACAGCCAACATCTTGTAGCGACTAGCGTGTACAGTGTACTATCTCCCATCCGGCCAGAATATTCCAGCTCGCCTCCCCGGCCGAGGAGAATCTTGGAGACAATGCGCGGCAAGATTCCTGTCCATGGTGAGGAGATTCCTGTCCATGGTGAGGGCATTTCCAGCGGCGCGGTGACGTATTTGGAACGTTAAAACGAATGCTGTTTGTTTTCGTCGTTCTAAATGATTGAAATGGACCGTGTGTCCGTTTACGTCGGGTGGCTCCAGCGGCACGACGTGTAATTTTTTCCCTTTGATAAAGAAATAATTTATATTAATAAAAAATATTAAAAGATTTTAAAAAATGCCAGAAAAGCATGCTAAAACCTAGGTAATGACTACTGCTCGTCGTCGCTGACGAGATTGATGAACTCCGGTGTCGGCCATAGAAGCTAGAGGAGGAAGGGCAGGCTGCGGCAACTGCGGCTAGGCCGTCGGCGGCGCAGGACGCTGTGGTGAAGCTGGCCACAGATCCCATGGCGTTGAAGGAGCAGCAGCCAGCGCGAGGTCGTTCGAATGCGTCAGCGTGTCCGGAGAAGTCGTCGGTCTCCCATACGCAGCGCCGACTCGCGAAGCTGGATGGCGAGCCCGTCCCACATAGCAAACTCGTTGAGCTCGTCAAGCTCGCTATTGGCCAGTGCCATGGCAATGGCCTCCTCCTCGCTAATGTCCGGCGGCTGGGTCTCCGGATACCACGCCGGCCCGCCGTCGTCGTGGTCGTTGTCCCCGCGGTCGACCTCGGCAGCGTAGTCGTCATGCTCGCCCTCGCCCTCGTCCGCGTCCTCGTCCTTGTCGCCGTTCTCCCCTTCTTCCGCGGCGATCTCTCGGTCTAAGTAGTCGAGGTCGCCGAGGTATCCAGCTCGGCGGCGCGCATCAAACTCCCACGTCCCGAACGAGATCCAGTTGTAGGAGTTGAGCGCGTACACCAGATCTTCTCGGAGATCGGCCAACAAGATGGCTCGGCGGCGGCGCACCTTGTGACGGCGCTCTCGGCCCTCACGTGGCACGAGGAGGGGGGACCGGCATGCGCCTGGAGTTGAGGTACCAGCCTCCTCGAGGCAGGTTTGCGTCCGACCATGGCACCGGCCAGTTTTCCTCCGAGAGGCGGCGCGCGAACTCGATGCGGACATACGCCCGACCCGCGTCTTCTTGCCGGACCGCGAGCTGCTAGTCTCGTGGTCGTTCTTGGTTTTGCGGAAGGGTCGACATTTCTTCCACATGCCGTCGGTCGGGTAGATACGGTTGACTCTGGCAATGGTGTGGTCGGAAAAATAGGCGCCGACAGCGAACTTTTAAAAGGCTTGGACACCATCTCGCCTTCAATGTCATGCCACTGCGACGCCGCCTAGCCGCGCACGCTCGCGGAAGCCGAGGCGCGCCATTAACGTGGCCTTGAAAAGCTGCAGCGCACCGCCCGTAAGTTATGCCGCGCTAAAGACGAAGCATTTGTGCCGCTGCTAGGCGGGTCCGTGCGGGGACTGTGCGGACGACCACTGCGTCCGCGCATCATCCGGGACGCAAACATGCATGCCGCATTTTTGGGCCGCGTTTGCGTCGCTACGGATGACCCGGTTGATATGCGTCTCCCCGCTGAAACGGGTACAGACGCATTTTCGGTCAACGCGGTCATTCGCGCAAGCGTCCGCAGAGATGAAACCTACCGCATTTTTGGGCCGCGTCGCCTCGCTAGAACAGGGTACAGATGTATTTTCGGTCCACGCGGTCGCAAACGGAGGCCAAGCCCTGGTGGTGTAGACAAATAAGGCAATTTTTGGGTAGTAGTGGCGCAAGAAAGAGCAGGCCATCTGGTACAGACTACAAAGAGCATGCAACGAACGGCGGCCATGTTATAGAAGGACTTTGGCGACGTGACAGAACCATTGGATCCACGTGAAGCGCCTTATCCTGGTAGCGGTATTGCTCCTCCTAGGGTCGCGTTTATGATCCGCGACTGAGTTGAGCGTACGCACGCCAAAGAGGAGACCAATACTTGCTAGCTAGAGCGATGGGTCTTATCGTCTTGGTATCAATGATCCAAGCCCATGTGGAAGATAGTGTATATACATGTCAGAACTATGACTCACATCCATGTCGACTTGTACGGCGCCCCAGAGAGCTAATGGACGCGACAGAAGGATATTTGTGCTCGGCTATGGCGGTCTAGTAACGTGTTCGGCGCCACTAAGACATTTTAGAGCATGTGATATACTCATGAGTTGAGCAATATATTATCAAGCTTGAGTGTTTGAATGCAAGAGAAGAATTTAAAATATGGCTCTAAGCAAATATTATGATAGACTTATGAGTTGAGCTATGGTTGGCAAGATTTAGAGCATCGTAATCAAATGGAGAATTCTTTATGCACCTCAAAATATTATGATAGAGCATGGGGACATATACAACGTTGGCCAAGACAAAAAATGAAGATTTGATTTAAGTTGGTCAGCACACGAAGCATAAAAGTTATACACATGGACCATGTGATCTTGTGGTATGGTAAGTATTGTTAATTATGTTTTGTGAACTAACCCATCATATTTATATCTTTGTGTTGCCTACGTGAATTAGGTATGTTTTCATGGGCATGCATTCAAAGTAAGATCTTATATAGCCCACAAACATTTATCTTCTAAAGGCTGAGCAGGGTAAGTTAAAGTTGAGCATCTTGGATAATTGCACTCGGCCGACACAATCCAATAACGCGTCGGTGCCACCAAGCCGTCCCCAACTGAGAGGACACGTTGCGAACGCACCGGACACAAGCGACAATAAGTAGGTATCAATATGAAGGCTGCCCCTATTATTGGCAGTGCCGAACTATACTTTTATTTATCTTCCTCTTGCTGTTTTATTTTCCCACCATGTTGCTACTCTTTCTTGCCCTCCCACACCGTTGTCGCTGATGCATCCTGTTCTCCATCGTTGTCATGCCGCCAAAGGCGTTGAAGGGGCCAAATGGACCCTTCGCAAGGCCGCACAAGCGGCCGGCACCAGAGATGAATCCTGGAGTGAGTCGGAGGCCATCCTTATCTGGTGCAGGTACACCACAACTGTATGCCAGGGTGGCGCGTCAAGTCTAGGATGAACATGGTTGCAACCATGATAGGTGCGACCAAATAAGAATGGCGGCCACCGCAGCCACAAGTGGAAGTACTTAGAAGATAAATGTTTGTGTGTGATGCTTGGAGGATGATGAGTATTGATTCCTTCACCGGTGCCGATCAAACAAGGTCTCGAGCCCTAAGTGGAAGTCAGGTAAGTGATCATCTTGGCGATGTATTGATGTGTCTCATCTTGATTTAGTTCGATGGTGCACTAGACATGTTTGGAACGGGCAATGATGGAAAGTGCTTCACCTTGATGCATGGCTTCACGAGCTTAAAAAGTGCGAGAAATTGAGGCTCGCACGCATACAACTAAAGAAAGCCGCGATAGGCATCATTGATTTAAATTTCCCGTTGGCAACCACGGCGGGCTGCGCCTGACAATAATAAGGCCACGACAAAACTCGTTAAGGCAGCATCATCAGAGAGGGTGCAAGACTAGGCTCATAAGTTGAAGGCCGAGATCTCTTCCAACTCGGTTATTCGAGCAAAAAGGGCGGATAGAAGGTGGGCCCATGTTTGAGAAGCAAGACAAGAAGATCGGACCAGAGTTGTGGTGAAGAAGAGAAATGATATTGACCGCTGACACGTTAAACATGTGTGAGCAGGTGAAGGGGGTGCATATGTTCTTCACTGATGCCATGTCGCAAGAAATGTGCATTCGCAGGGCGGCGACACCGTAGATAGCTGTGATTACGAGCGAGCACACAACAACAGCGTCAGAGGAGCAGGAGACGAGAAACGAGACGCTGTCAACGACGGATCCAACATCTTCAATTAGATTTCCTTGCTATGTGGTGTTGCAATATCGTGGCCAGACCAAAGGTCATTTTGAGGCGGAAACTTTGAATTCATGACCGACATTATTCATGTTTTGATATTTTCATAATTTCCTGCAAACTATCAGTCAAAAGTTTATTTAGAGATGCTGAATGGGAGCACGATTCGATAGAGGACGTTGTTTAGAGGATGTGGCTGAAAATGCTCTAGGGCGATCTGCAGAATGTGAAGTAGAGATGGAGAGAGACAGAGCTCTTACCGGGGATCTGCAGGGAGACGATGGGTAAAAACAAGCACCAACGTAATTCCATTGCGTGCACTCAGCACCTACGAGTTAATGACGGTCGCCGGCCGGCTGCCGTAAAGATGGCTGCTCCTGAATGTATGCACTATGCAGGCAGCTAGCTGCCGCCGGCGCTTGCCAACCGAGGCGGGACTGCGGGAGGTTGGGGCCCGGCGGGGCTTTCCGACCAGCGGGGACGTCCGCCCCGAATTGTCAATCACGCAGCACATCCAGTACGTAAAAGGCATATGCTCCGGTCTGATCCCAGCCTCATCGGCCCACCGCCGCCGACCGGCCAGTGACCAACTGACCGGACTGCAGTCAGCAATGGCTCGTGTCTATTTCCTCCATGTGGCTCTGCTGTTTGACGAGTCAAAATGAATATCACTCGACCAGTCTGGCCGTGGCAGAGGAACAGAGCAGCATCGATCGATCCAGCCATCGACACAGGGCCGGCAGGCCGGCGGCCGGTGATGGTTGAATGGATGGGAGTTCCCCAAGTATAGCAGCTAGCTGGTCGCAGCTAGCATTTCTGGTTATGAGTCTACTGCAACTTGTACTTGTAGTTAGTTTGCCGTGGTGGTTATTGCCCTATTTCCCTACACAGCCCTAGCCCTAGCCACGACGAATATATAGGATCAACACCACTGGCCACACTGGTACGACTTGAGTCTTATCATGTTGAGGGCATCTCCACCGGCGCGACGTAAATGGTCGCTGAGCGACCGTTTTCGTCCGCCGTGACCGGAAATGCGCCTGGGCCCTGCTCCAGCGGGGCGACGCAAAGTGACCGGCTCGTCCGCGGAGACGCAAACCTGGCCCAAATATGCGCCAGGTTTGCGTCTCCGCGGACGCTCGGCGGTCGCGCCGAGTGACCGCCGAAAAAGACGTAGGACCCGCGCGTCAGTGGCAGCGAGCCTGATATAATTCCCGCCACTGGCCACTCCCCGCGCGAAAAAGCAAACTAGACCGGCGCGAAACATTCCCGAAGCGATGGACGTCCTCGCCGTCGTAGCCACCGCCATGGATGCGGATCAAACCCTCGCCGCCGCACCCGCCGCCGCCCCACACTCCCCCGTAGGCACGACCGTAGCCACAATGGAGGGTCTGCCGGAAGCAAAGCGGGCCGACACCGGCGGCGGCCGGGAGGCAAAGGCGAAGGCTGCAAAGAAGGTGCTCTCCCCGGAGGAGAAAGTGATCGAGGCCGCGAAACGTCGCTGCCGGCGCAGGAACCAGAAGATGAAGATTTCCGCGGCCGCCAACCAGCAGGCGTGGCAGATGCAGATCAAAGCCGGCGTCGCGCAAGTAGCCCTCCATCCGACCTTGGCGGAGGGCTACATGCTCGTCAAGACAGAGGGGATCACCGGCGTCGCTCCTCCGTCCTCGTCGGTCAGCTCGGTAAGTTCCCAGCTGCGTCCTGGAACTCCAGCTCCCTTGCAGGGGCACCCGGCGTCGCGGTTCGCGTCCGGCCTGCCGCCGGTGGAGTTGACCGGGGCGGCGGAGCAGTTCAACGGGGCGGCTGTTCCCGACCTCAACCGGACTCCTAGAAGCGGTGACTCCAGCTCGGGCGCGGCACAGAAGACGCGCCAGGTGCCGGAGGAGAGCATGCCGCAGCCCCGCATCCTGTTCGACGAAATGGCGACGGCTGCCCCGACGATGGACGACCCGGTACGTGAGCTCTCTCAATGTGTGCGTTCGCCGTGTTTCATGCGTCTGACGTCCAGTGATTCGTAGGACTATTGGAAGGACCGCCGTGAGGCTGACATCCAGGAAATTATCTTCGGCGGCGGCTTCGTTCGCGGTGATCCGGCCGGGACCCCGCTGGATGACTGGGAGCCAACGGCAGATGAACGCGCGGAGGACATCGAAACCGCACGCCTGTTCGCCACCCAGCAGACGCAGCCAACACCCGTGTCGGTGGACGACTTCGACGACGCGCCAACAAAGCCTGGGAAGAAGAAGGGGGAGAGCCACAAGACACAAGGCTTCGTTGAGGAGGAGGACAAGTGCTTGTGCAAAGCATGGCTTGCATCGAGCAATGATTGCATTAATGGCGCGCAGCAAAAGGGCAAGGTCTATTTGGGCCAAGGTCTCGCAGGAGTACAACGAGACCAGGCGGCACCCGCCCTACAATATCACAAGCCCTCGGACGTTAGAGTCCCTCCGAAAAAGATGGAACTACATCAAGCAAGAGACAGCCAAGTTTTGCTCGGCGGTCGAACATGCTGTTAACAACCCCGTAAGCGGCGCTCGGCGTCATGACGAGTGGTAAACACGATAGAACCATCATCATTCAACACTATGTGCATCATTCTATGTACATCATTGGCGGCTATGAATGCAGGTATCCCGCGCCTTGGAGAAGTTCAGGGCGACGCATAAGAAGGGCTTCCATATGGTCCATTGCTGGGACGTGCTCAAGAACGCCAACAAGTGGATGACAAGCTATGCGGCCTACAACGAAGCTGTGAGGAATGGGACAGCGATCAACCTCGACGGCGAGGACGACGATCAAGGCCGTCCAGCCCTTCCACCTCGTCCACGAGGCCACAAGGCTACCAAGGCCGATCTACGGCGGGAGGCGCAGGCCCTTGCGTTCACCATGAGCATGGAGAAGATGATGGCCGACAATCGTGCCGCCTTGGCTGCTAGGGACGAGAAGAGGCGTCTGGAAAAAGAGGCCGCAGCTGCCATCTACCACAACCTCGCCAAAGAGATAATTGAGGTCCAAAAGGCAGACGCCGAGGCCAAATTGCTTGACGCCGAGGCTAGGAGGATGGACGCCAAGGCCAAGATCCTTGCGGAGGACACTAGGATCATGCTAGCCGACTTGAGCAGCGTCGACGACGACACCAGGGCCTGGTTCATGAAGAGGCGCGCTGAAATCCGCGCGCGAGACGCCTGATCGCCGGCGCCATGCGCCCAGCACCTTGGCCTCCTTTTGGACATTTTTATTGCTGCACAGGTCTTGTTGTGCCCCTTTTGGTCTCCACTTTGCGCAGTCCGATATGAGTGGGGTGAACTTGTTTCAGCCCTCAAAATGCGGCTGTAAATTTGGTGTAAAAGTTTATGCGTGCTTCTATTTTTTGAATTCTGGCCTGCGCCCAAAATGCGTCGCCCCGCTGGAGCCAGCCCCAGACGCAAACGGACACGCGACCATTTCCGCGTCCGCCTCGCGACGCAAACGGACGCCCGCGGACATTTTGGATGTCCGAAATGCGTCGCGCCGCTGGAGATGCCCTGAAAGAAAGAAAAGAGTCAAGTCGTAAGATGAAGAGTTTCCGCTCACTTTTGTATCACTACGAATCTTAAGTTTGCTTGTATGTGTTGACACCACGATTTAGAATTTCAGTTCTGGAAAATATTTCCGCAAGGGCTGAAGTGAATTTCACTGATTTCGGTTTTCATTTCGGTCGATTTGTCGAATTTTTCTCACAAAATTCATCTAAATACTCCAAAATTTCAAAACGTTTTTAATTAATGTGTAGTACTGAAATGTCTGAAATATTTGACTAAAAGTAATTGTTTCGAGGTCTACTGATGAACTCAGTGAAATTTAGTAAATTTTGATGAAATCTTACTGAAAATAATTTTCATGGTCAACACTTGTTTGGTCATGACTTAGCTATATAGGTTGGCCAAGCGTATGTCGGATGCAAGGTCGTCTATCCCCGGGGTGCATGAAATGAATATACTTCATTAGTCCCAACATATAATGCAACTTAAATTTGGTTGGTCAACAACATATAACTTTGATTATAGATATATATCAAATAAAAGAGATGTGCAAGACGACTATAACAATACCAATTATACATTCTGAAATCATATAATTTTATATATATTGGTGGTTAAAGTTGTGTATCAAATACCGTGTGTAAAAAGTGTCTTATATTTCCAGCTCAGCGACCGTGGCCGTTCTTCCAGTCCAGTGCCCAATGTACTCCTCACATATCTATTTTAGGGGCGTTTACATACATTTCACAACTCAACGCATCAAATAAGTTAAATTTTGAGAAGTTGGAAAGAAAGAGAAACTAGTTTTTAGAAAATTCTTTCCACCATAGTTCCTCGACACCGTTTTTCTCCTCTAAATAGGCTTTCATCCCCGTTTTATAAATAAAGCCACAACGGTTGAAACAATATAAGGTGATGAGGATTTGATGAAGATGATTTGTCCGCTTAATGGGCAGTGGAAGTGGGAGGCGGTTGCACACGGGGATGATGCTTTGCTCATTGGCTTCCCTTCAGCGGCGGATCTTCAACGTGTCGATGGTTTTCAGATGGGTGTGCCGGCTCATAAGGAAACAGCTTCGGTCACAGTTTGGAAGCCTCAGGACATACAACACAAATCTGAGCTCAAGCCTGTGTGGGTACACGTGGAGGGGGTGCCTTACACAGTGAGACACTTCCATGGTTTATGGGCGGTCGGGACTCTTCTTGGTGTTCCGCTTGATGTTGATGTTGTCACTATGCAGGGGTGGTGTGCATTCTTGTTGCTATGGTCAACCCCAAGGCGTTGGAGGCACAGGTGGATGATATTGGACCGTTCCTTGCCATGTCGTGTGCTGTCAAGCTGAAGCTTTTTTACCTTTGTGTTCCGTCGAGAGCCGGCAGAGTTTGTAGCGGATCCGTCCTTCTCTCAGTTTTTCTGGAGGCGGAACGGTGATGATATGGATAAGGAGGACCTGGGTAATGATAAGGATGATGACACCGTTGGACCATCTGGGGCACCGGCGCCCGAAACTTCTAATATGGAGGTGGACCATCTGGGGCACCGGCGCCCGAAGCTAGTCAAGGAAAGTCGGTATCGGTTTCTCATGTTTTATGCCCAGTCATTACACCATATAACGCAAGTCCGAGGACTCCGAGAGGCAGGGAGATTGTTGATAGGATTCACAGAGTTTCACCGCAGCTATTGGGGAAACCGGTGTTGTCTCAGTTGGTTTTGGACGTTGTCCCCTCGGACTCGCACAAGGACGTGCAGGGGGCACTGGAGGCATCTTCTTCCCCACCTTGTCCTACAGAGGCTTTGCAGGTGCAGCCGGAAGAGAGGAGGGCTGCTACGACGTCGCCGAGCTCCTCCCTTTCTACTTCGGCTCTGTTGGAGGGGCGGACGTTGCACCTTTGCCTCCCCTTGCAGGTGGAGCGGAGGTGGTTGAGGGGGCTGCTACATCGCATGTGCCCCCTCCCACGGTCGTGGATGCTGCGGCGTTCGGGTCGGTGGAGATGGTGCACGGAGGATGCGAGATGGCGGTGGAGTGTGGGGCTGCTACATCGCCATTGCCCCACACCACCGCGGTTTCGACGCCGACTATGGGAGGGGCGGGCTTGGGTCCGGCCGCTTCAGTGGCATGGTCAGCCACACCCCCCTCCTACTTCTACCGCGACACCTACTACACCGACGGCATCACCGTTGCCAGCTCTGTCACCTTCCCCGCCATCTACGCCTACGACCCCGACGACACCCTGTGTGACGCTTTCACGGCGACATAGGGGGAGTTTGTTCAACCACCGCCCACTCATGTACCGTCGAGTGACTGCCATGGTGGGTACGTCACTCCGGTTAGGCGGAGTGGGAGGTTTTGTGTGGATGCGGGTGGTGGGACAGTGACGGACGAGGATACCATGCAGAAGGGTTTAGGATTTAATCTTGGTAGTTCAGAAAAGGAGATTTATGTTTAAACTAGAGTCTTGAAGCATATGGAATTTGACCGTTTTACGGTTATTCCAAAAGCTTCGGCTAGGTTGGACTCCACTTACTTGGATGAGGATGAAGCGATTGCCACATCAGATGGTCAGCTTCTTTCTAATCTAGTTGGTGAGGTGTCAGAGGTGGGTTTGGATGAGGACGACATGTACTCTTTATATGAATTAAAGGCATCTCGTCGGAAATCCAAATCTCCCTCTAACAAAAAACCGTGGAAACGGTCAAAAATTCCCAAATATCCAATTGTTTCCCAATGAATTGCATGTTTACGAATAGCAGAGGTCTTGGTGACTTGGCTAAACACTTAAATTTTGCCGATTGCATTAGGGATCATAGTTTGGATTTTTTGGCTATTTCTGAGATGGGGCGACGGGATTTCTCGCAAAGTCTTATAAACTGTATTTCCGTTGGTATAGACTTTACTTGGTTATCATGTCCACCTCGTGGGCGTTCAGGTGGTATTTTACTTGGTGTGAAAATTGACTCTATGGAAGTGTTAGCACATTCAGTTGGGGAATATCATATCAAATTCCACATCCGTAATAGAGCTGACAATTTCATATGGAGTCTTGTACCCGTGTATGGTGCTGCTCAGGAAGCTCATAAACCCGCCTTTCTTCGTGAATTGGTGAATCTAGCAAAGTAAAACCCTCATCCTATTTTCATAGGGGGGATTTTAATTTTCTGAGATTCCCATGCGAGAAGAGTAGGGGCAGTTTTAACAATCATTGGTCTTTCCTGTTCAACGCGGTCATTGATAGCTTGGACTTGAGGGAGGTGTCAATGACTGGCAGACAATTTACTTGGGCTAACAGCCTTCCAGGGCCAACACAAGAAAAGCTAGATCGTGTACTAATGGACACCGACTGGGAATTGAAATTTCCAATGGTAACGGTACGCGCTAGAACGTATTGTTGGGTTCTCGGATCATGCTCCCATCTTATTATCCACTGGTTTACCTAGACCTCCGAACAAACATCGGTTCAAATTTGAACTCGGTTGGTTGAATCGAGAAGGTTTTCAAACCATGGTTAAAAAAGGTATGGGATAGACCGGTTGTGGGTTTGTGTCCGATACAGAGGTGGAATAACAAAATGTGTGCGGTACGCAAACATCTCAGTGGATGGGCACGACATACAACTGGTATTCTTAAAAAAGAAAAGCAGCGACTTTCATCTATTATAGATGACCTCGAAGCCAAAGCAGAAGTTAGACCGCTTTCCGCACAAGAGATTGAGCAAAAAAAGTCAATCAAATGCGGAAATCGCAAAACTACTGTGGGAGGAGGAGCTGAAATGGTACCAACGATCTAAGGCCCAATTTATTCTAGAAGGACATTCGAATATAAGGTACTTCCATTGTGTTGCCAATGGCAGGCACAGGAAGAATCTTATTCGTACCCTCGTTCAGGATGAGGGTACGATTGAGGGTCATGAGCAGCTAAAGTCCTTTATCATAAGTTATTACAAAGGGCTTTTTGGTGCTCTAGTGGAAAGCAATTATTCGTTAGATGAGACAAGAACGGAGGATATCCCCCAAGTCTCTCTACCGGAGAATAATTTTCTTACTTTGCCTTACTCTGAGGAGGAAGTAAGAAAAGTTGTCTTCCAAATGGAGCACAATAAAGCCCCTGGCCCTGATGGGTTCCCAGCTGAATTTTTCAATCATTCTGGGATGTCATCAAGGTTGACTTGTTCGATCTTTTTGCGGATCTACATGTTGGACAACTAGAGCTTTTTAGGCTCAACTTTGGCGAAATTATCTTATTGCCCAAGGTTAATGAAGAAGAAAGGATTCAACAATTTCGTCCTATTTGTCTTCTTAACGTGTGCTTTAAAATATTCACTAAGGTTGCCACGATCCGATTAAATTCGGTGGCAGATCATGTGATTAGACCTTCTCAAAATGCTCTTATGCAAGGACGGAATATTCTGGATGGGGTTGTAGTCCTCCACGAAACTGTTCATGAATTGCATAGAAAGAAGTTGAATGGAGTCATTTTAAAAATTGACTTCGAAAAGGCCTATGATAAGGTTAATTGGTCATTTTTACAACAAACTCTTAGAATGAAAGGTTTCTCTGACGAGTGGAGTGCGTTAATCAATAGTTTTATCTCGGGTGGAAGTGTTGCCATTAAAGTCAATGATGATGTGGGCAAATACTTCCATACTAAGAAAGGACTAAGACAGGGAGATCCATTATCGCCAGTGCTATTTAATATAGTGCCTGATATGCTTGTTGTCTTGATTGGACGTGCAAAGTCTGAAGGCCAAATTGAAGGGGTTATTCCTCATCTGGTTGATGGAGGGTTATCTATTCTTCAATATGCCTACAATACAATACTTTTTATGGATCATGACATAGACAAGGCCCGGAACCTAAAGTTAATTCTTTCTGCGTTCGAGCTTTTGTCGGGTCTGAAAATAAATTATCATAAAATTGAATTGTTTTGTTTTGGCGAGGCCCAAGACCATGTTGCAGAGTATGCTGAACTTTTCGGCTGTGGCCAAGGACAATTTCCAATCAGGTACTTGGGAATTTCGATTCACTATCGGAGACTTACCAATGCTGAGTGGAAATTGGTTGAGGAAAGGCTTCCGATTAGATTAAGCAGTTGGAAAGGTAAATTGTTGTCCTTGGGAGGAAGATTAGTTCTCATAAATGCGGTACTCAGTAATATGGTACTATATATGGTATCTTTCTTCCAACTTCCCAGAGGAGTCTTAAAACGGTTGGATTATTTCCGATCAAGATTCTTCTGGCAAGGGGATTACGAGAAACGTAAATATCGGCTGGCTAAATGGAGTGTGCTGTGTCGGCCCAAAGATCATGGAGGACTTGGTATTCAAGATCTCCAGGTCAAGAATAGGGCACTTCTTTGTAAATGGTTGTATAAACTACTTACCGAAGAGGGCATATGGCAAACACTCCTCAAGAGGAAGTATATTGGCTCAAAGGATTTATCTCAGGTTATTTGGGAACCAGGAGATTCGCACTTTTGGGCTGGTCTTATGGAAACAAACAAGTTTTTCTTTCCATATGGATCTTTCTCTATTAAGGATGGATCGGAAATTCGTTTCTGGGAGGATAAATGGTTGGGTAACACCACACTCCGAGAACAATATCCGGCATTGTACAATATAGTGCGCCACAAAAGCGATACTATCGCTAAGGTGTTGGAAAATTTCCCACCAAATATGGATTTTAGAAGAAGTCTCATCGGTCCCAGACAAACCTCTTGGCAGGAATTGTTACAACGTCTTGAGTTAGTTCAATTGACGCAGGGAACGGATGTATTTCGATGAAATTTTACCGGGAATGGTTTATTATCATTGGCTTCCATGTACAATGCTTTAATTCAGCCTGAACTTCCGGTTGATAATAATTCCAAAATTTGGAAGATGAAGATACCACTAAGAACAAAAATCTTTGCCTGGTATCTTCGTCGAGGTGGTAATTCTTACTAAAGATAATCTTGCCAAACTCAACTGGTATGGGAGTAAAAAGTGTGTCTTGTGTCATCAAGACGAGACAACTAAACACTTATTATTCCAATGTAAGTTAGCTAAGTCTATATGGTCAGCCGTCCAAATAGGGTCTACCTTATACCCACCAAGTACTGTTGTCAATTTATTTGGCAACTGGCTCAATGGTGTCGATGTTAGGTTTAAACATCTTATTAGGATGAGAGCGATTGCAATCATTTGGTCGCTGTGGCTATGTATAAATGACAAGATTTTCAATAATATTTCTTCTTCCTTTTTGCAGGTCATATACCGGTGCACAGCTTTGCTTCGTTCATGGATACCGTTGCAGCGTGTGCAGCACCGGGACCTCTTTACGGAGGTATCTTCACGGTTGGAGGATACGGCGAGGGATATTTTCTCCCAACATGGGTGGCAGCGTGACCTTCGGTTGGATCCTCCTAGCTAGTCTTTGTTCCTGTTTTTGACTTGTGTTTTTTCTTTGAACACCTTGTGGTTTTGTAACGAATTTGTGAGCGGCTGTGTGCATCTTAGTTATGCAGAGGCCGGATCTATTGCGCAAGTGATAAAGTGCCCATTTTCGAAAAAAATATAAGGTGATAAGAAAACCCTCATAGAAAGCAGATCAAGGTACGCAAAAAAGTACAAAAAAACCAAAACCTGCCAGTGAAAACACAGGAACGAGACCAAGGGGAACCGGAGCTCCACAACGACACCCTCAAGACGGTAACGACGCAAGGCGCCTCCCTCGTCGAGACCTGGACAGTCAAGGGTTTTCACTCGGAGCCCTACGTGGAAAAGAAGGTACACATAACTACGTCCCCAAAAGAGTTACGAAAAACCCACATGCGTCGACACCATTTTTTTATAAGCGTACTTATATAAGCCCAAAAGAATTAGCGCTAAAGCTAGCTAGATATTACCACAACTTTGATTTTCTTTCGGTTATTGAGGGGTCGAGCACCGTCTTGCGCCTTTCATCAAATGTATCTACATATTTTAGCACACGCTGATATCAAGTTAATTTTTTCATTGGACAACTAAAGCCACTTACAGAAGGAAATGCCCTTTCACCACTAAAGACTTATATGTTCCAACACCATCCACAATAAGCAATATAAGGTTTTAAGTTCTGTCGCTTAATGAGGGCTACTTAAATTTAACAGGATGTGCAAACATATACTACAGTACATGGGTTGTTTTATGTATGTAGATTCCTAGGTCTTTAAAGTAAAATAAACTGCCCAGCAATCAAGTGGCAACAAATGGATTAAGAAGTGCATTATCCTCGATCATAGACAGCTAGACCTTGTACATATGCTTTCCGACCTGTGTGCCCAAATATGGAGAGATCGCATCTATCCTGGCTGGCTAGCTACTACCTAGTATTGAATTGTTGGTTTCAGATCCAACTATAACCTGTTCAATATATATGTTGATAATATATTTTTTGACTGATACTGCAACATGCATGCACTGGAACGGCAGGGATTCAGGGGAAACCATGCAGGGAATTAACTATAGAACATTTCCAAGGAAAGATGGAATATACTCTAGCATGAGATTCTTCAGAGTAATATGAAGTATGTAGTTGCTTTTGTCACGGTGTCACGAGTGTAGTTCAGTACTGGTGGAGTATAGTGCAGCATCAGATTCCTCAGAGAATCAGACTAACAAATGATTCGACTGCAACACGGCATTTAAGGTTTCACAACTAATTACGGACTAAAGAGGACAGAAGTTGATTGGGCCCAAGGGGGATCTGTTGTTGTTAAATCATACTGTAGAATTGCTAAGCTGTTCCCTTTGCAAGCAGCAACCTACTCGAGCATCAGATTCCTCAAGAGTAATATGGAGTAGCATCCTAGCTAGCTAACGAGTAATAATGAAAGGAGAATCCAATAATATAATGAAGTTCATTGCTGGTCCAGGCAGCAACATCGTGTCGACGTCGCATTCTTTTTTGAAGGTGCTGCTTTGGTACTTCGTGATCCAGGGTGCTGGTAGCATTGTGGGATAATTTCGAAGGACGCAGCGAATGCCGGTCACCATTGTCTCGTCGATCCATCTTGGCTTCCTTTTGTATCTTTTTTCTGATTTGCTGGACATGTTTGTGTTATTGCCCCCAACATTTTCTTTGTTACAAACTCTTGTATCGTCTGGTTGCTTTATTTATGAAGTACACCGAAAGCCGATATCAAGAAGGAGGTTGTAGACATGAGTATATATAGTTGGACTATGTACAACAACCAGTCAGTTCTCTTATATAAATCAAAACTTGAGTTCCTTAGTTTGTTCATGTCCCATTTATCTTTTAAAACAAGATCAAGAAAACTTAACTTATGTATAGAAGCAAAACATATACTAGGTATATATGGAAAGAATCTTGGCTGGGATAGCCTGATGAAAACCCTAAACCCTAAAATCCGTCGGAGACAACATCCCTGGCGCTGTTTTGGCCAATATATCCCCTGTCTGTTTCAAACCTTGGGGAATGTTCATTATTCTAGTAATGCAAAGTGAATCAATTGAATTATCTAACAGGAAAATGAAAGAATGTTATATATGGAATGAGGTTGACAAAAAATAGCTCTTCTAAACAGATTATCCTCTTAATTTGAGGCTAAATGACATCGTTTAGGTGAGAGAAATGAATTAACTGTGTCACCTTATGGTGTTAGTTACATGGCTTTTGCATATATTAGTTGCAAATAATGAATATAATTAAATTATTTTCAGTAACTTGGAGAAATTAATGTCTGTCTCATGGATGACTGAAATATTATCTCAACATATTACATACTCTATCCTTCACAAAATATGTTGCCTGTAAATTTTGGTCAAAGTAAAACTTTAGAAAGTTTAACCAAGTATATGAAAAATACTATCAACATTTATTAAATTACTATCATTATTCAATATATTTTCATATTGTATACACCTAGTGTGAGTGTTGATATTTTTTCTATATGTTTAGTCAAACTGTACAAAGTTTAATTTTAAACAAAACATTAGCGAAACATAATTTGAAAACGAGGGGAACTTTAATTAGAGCATCTCTAACAGGCCCCCTAAATCACGTCGGACCTGTATTATTCCGGCATGATACATGCTGTGGGAGAAAACGGCCATTCAGCAGGGCCCGTATATGGCTCGGCCCGTAACGGGATTTTACAGGGCCCTCCATACAGCCCACCTCAACCTGTACAAGTACAGGCTACGGGTGCGAGTGGAGGTTCAAACCTTCACTCGCAACCCTAGCTATGCCGCGTGTCGCCCACTCCTCCGGCGAGCAATTAGACGCCCGCGCCGCAACCCTAGCCCTCCCTAGCCACCATGAGCAGCTCAAGCTCCCGAAGCGGGCGGGGGGGGGGGGGGGGGGTCGCACGGGAGGAGGAGACCGCCGTAGCCGGGCGGAGGCGGCGTGGCGGGCAAAATTTGTCCGCTCCGTCGGAGCGAAGCGCAGGGCAGCGCGGAAGTGGTCGAACTGGAAGCACCCAGCGCCGGCGTCCCTGCGCACGTTCGTGTCTGACGGCGAGTACTACGATGCGATGCCTCCGATGCCGAAGATGCCGACGGACTTCTACATCGAGTTTGCTTGGGAGGAGGAGGAGCGCCGCGCACCCTGCTCGCGGGTGAGGGAAGCTCGAGAGGAGGAGGAGCCCGCCGCAACCTCTTCTTCGGGAGCGAGGGCAGCTTGGGAGGAGGAGGAGGAGGAGGAGCCCGCCGCGACCTCGTCTTCACGCTCAACGACGAGGAGGAGGCCGCCGCCCTCGCGTAAGCCGTAGCGGAGTCAGAGGCCAATTAAGCTGGCGGCGGTAGATCTTGGTAACCCTAGATTAGTTTAGTTTTAGTTTAAAAGTTGCGATCCAATGTATGATCGTGCAATATTTTGTATGATGTATGATGATGAACAAGTATCTAGTGCAAGAATTTCTCCCGCATCTTTAGATTTAAAAATACAGGTCTGTTTACAGGTCCTGATAATTGCGAAGTGAAAATCGCAGCAAGTGGGAATACAGGGCCTGTATTCGCTCAATACGGGTCGAGCAAATACAGGCCTGTTAGACATGCTCTTACTGTGGAAGAATAGACAAAAAAAGAGGACTCTACATGCAAAGAAAAAAGGGTGTGACTAATTCTTAGTCTAAGTTCTCAGTCAGACACTACGGGAGAGCTCCAGTCTGCCGACGGCTGCCAGCCGTCGGCACAGCCAGGAAGGCCGTCGGCACAGGCTGTGTCGACGGTGACCGTCGGCGTAGCGTCGTCGGCATAGTTCTGGTCGGGGACTGCCCGATCACCGTCGGCACAGATTGTTGTGCCGACGGTTATACCGTCGGCATAGTATTTCAAAAATTTCAATATTTTTTTAAAAAGATTAAAATTATTATTTTTGAAAAAATATATTTTTTATTTTTTTCAATTTTCTTCTTATTCTTTTTTACTTGTTAATCTTTCACAATCACACTTACACTTAGTGCATCTAATCTTAGGTCAAATTGCACTTGTAGTCAAACTTCCCAGTTGGTCACCCATCCTCACACTACTCCTGTCCCAGCACACTTAACTTCTTGGTTCTCTTCGGATGAGCTTCCATGAAAGAAATGACGCCCTTGTTGTTAATACTACCATATCAATCATATTAACCCTTTGACCGTGCTGCCACATCTCTATATTTTTGAATTCTAAACAATTACTTAAGTAAACAACAATAAATATATATAAATAATAATAATATAGAATTTTAAAAACAATTAAATGATTTAATTTTTGTCTTTTTATTTAATATGAAATAATTAATATCAGTAAATACGAATTTGGCAAATAATATGTCTAAATTGATCAGAAAAATAAGAGGAATACAAATATGACATCAATATCATATTTTGAACCTACAATTTAATTTACCCAAAAAACATGAGCAATAGATCAAGTACCTCTAGTTTAAATCTGGTTGACTTTATCGAAAATGAGGTGGGAAACGGCCTCGGCATGGCATAGTTTGCCGAAATGAGGTCATATTTGGCACGTGTGTGGGTCCTAGGATGGGAAGCAAGACCCCGGACGCGGATTTCTAATCCGACCCACGGGCGACCATATTTACATTTTTAGCGTGCCCAAACGGTTTTTATTTGTGAAGCAGCTACATGAGGCGCATTTTAGTATGACGTGAACCCTCCGTGCGATGATAGTAGACGACCTACGCACCACCTATCACATGGCATGTACACGCGTTAGCTATTTGAGAACCCATGCGGCTTCCGGCGGTGTCCCGCCGATTCCGCTAGAAACTGACCGGATTTGAACTAGGGCTCAACTATCCGTCACTCCAGAAATTTCGGAAAAAATGTTTTTAGTTCTACCATGCATCATTATATGTGCTAATTTTTTGTCCGTTTAGTTTGTTCGCGAATGGGTGCACCCGCACGGCCGGTACGGCGATACCGCATGTCCCGCGGTCCCTGTTTTGGCCAGATGGCAATTTGAACGAAGTAAAAGAAATCCCACGAAGCCGCGTGGCGTCATTTTATATGTCATGGTAACTATTCCGTTTGTCAAAACTGGGATACGGCAATTATTTTGAAAAACCCTTCACGAAAAGGGCTATCACGTCCGGAGTTCTATGGAATTCAGGGGAAATGAGGTGGGAAACGGCCTCGGCATGGCATAGTTTCCCGAAACGAGGTCATATTTGGCACGTGTGTGGGCCCTAGGATGGGAAGCAAGACCCCGGGTGCGGATTTCTAATCCGATACACAGGCGACCATCGTTTCATTTTTAGCGTGCCCAAACGGTTTTTATTTGTGAAGCAGCTACATGGGGCACATTTTAATATGACGTGAAACCTCCGTGCGATCATAGTAGACCACCTACGCACCACCTATCACATGACATGTGCACGCATTAGCTTTTTGGGAACCCATGCGGTTTTCGGCGGTGTCCCACCGAATCCGCTGGAAACTGACCGGATTTGAACTAGGAATCAACTATCCGTCACTCCAGAAATTCCGGAAAAATGTTTTTAGTTCTACGACGCATTAATATATGTGCTAATTTTTGTCCGTTTAGTTTGTTCGCGAATGGGTGCACCCGCACGCCCGGTACGGCGATACCGCATGTCCCGGGGGTCCTGTTTTGGCCAGATGGCAATTTGAACGAAGTCAAAAAATCTCACGGAGCCGCGTGGTGTTATTTTATATGTCATGGTAACTATTCCGTTTGTCAAAACTGAGATACGGCGATTATTTTGAAAAAACCCTTCACGAAAAGGGCTATCATGTCCGGAGTTCTATGGATTTCAGGGGAAATGAGGTGGGAAACAGCCTCGGCATGGCATAGTTTCCCGAAACAAGGTCATATTTGGCACATGTGTGGGCCCTTGGATGGAAAGCGAGACCCCGGGTGTGGATTTCTAATCCGACCCACGGGCGACCATCTTTTCATTTTTAGCGTGCCCAAACGGTTTTTATTTGTGAAGCGGCTACATGGGGCGGATTTTAGTATGACATGAAACCTCCGTGCGATGATAGTAGACCACCTACGCACCACCTATCACATGACATGTGCACGCATTACCTTTTGGGGAACTCATGCGGCTTTCGGCGGTGTCCCGCCGAATCCGCTGGAAACTGACCGGATTTAAACTAGGGCTCAACTATCCGTCGCTCCAAAAATTCCAGAAAAAATGTTTTTAGTTCTACGACGCATCATTATATGTGCTAATTTTTGTCCGTTTAGTTTTTTCGCGAGTGGGTGCACCCGCACGCCCGGTACGGCGATACCGCATGTCCTAGGGGGCTGTTTTGGCCAGATAGCAATTTGAACGAAGTCAAAAAATATCACGGAGCCGCGTGACATCATTTTATATGTCATAGTAACTATTCCGTTTGTCAAAACTGGGATGTGGCAATTATTTTGGAAAACCCTTCACGAAAAGAGCTATCACGTCCGGAGTTCTATGGATTTCAGGGGAAATGAGATGGGAAACGGTCTCGACATGGCATAATTTGCCGAAACGAGGTCATATTTGGCACGTGTGTGGGCCCTAGGATGGTAAGCAATACCCCGGACGCGGATTTCTAATCCGACCCACGAGCGACCATTTTTTTCATTTTTGGTGTGTGTGAAAGCCATGAAACCTCGAACATTATAACTCATTTATAAGAAAATTTATTTAGGTATTTGAAATATTCCATTTTTGATATTTTTCTATGATAGATCTTGTTTTTCTGCAAAATTTGATATATTATACTTATTTTTCTTAGTTAGAATGATTTAGTTATGCTTTTTTGAAGACTGCCGTTGAGAAATAGGAAAAAGCTATGCCGACGGTTTAACCGTCGGCACAGTTCTGTAGTGGAAAAAAAAGGAAAAAAATGTTGTGCCGACGGCCAGACTGGTCCTGTGCCGACGGCCAGAACTGTGCCGACGGTGACCGTCGGCACCTCCAGCCTGTACCGACGGCCAATTTAACGCCGACGGTCATCCTCGTCGCCGCGCTCCGAAGGCTACTGTGCCGACGGCCCCGACATTTGGCCGTCGGCACATCGCCTGGCCGTCGGCGTACGGCAATTCTCCCGTAGTGAGATGACATCATCAATTGTTAGTTGCAACCTGTGTTGCAACTCACCATTAACACAAATTACGAAATAAATCTAACAATCCAGAGACAATTTTCTAGTTGCAATATAAGAATTTCAGTTGCAACCTTAATTAATTGGAACTGAAAAGTCTTAGTTGCAACTCAAGCGCACAAATCACAGTATAAATCTGATGATTTAGGACTCGACTAAAACTAATTAAATTACCTCTTAATTAGCTGAGAACTAGCAAATCCACAAAACGAAAAGTATCCCATCTCAGGCATGTGATAGCCAACCACGCTTAGGAGTTGGGTCCCACGTGTCTGAGCTAGCTCTCATATGATTGGCCAGTGACTTAACTTGAAGAAATAAGACATTTCCATAAACTTGTCAAATGTGTTATGAATTCTTACCTCGCACTGCATTTTACGGTACAATGTTGTGTAGTAGTATTGATCATATCCACTGTTTATTGCAGGGGTATTTTTTGCAATTAGTTTTGGTAGTTTCTAGAGGCAATTTCTTTCAACTATAATTGCAGGACATTTAGTTTGATTTGATGTATATCTCCGGAAGGGTATTCCAATCATACTTATCATGCATGCATGTGGTTTGATCAAGTTTCATACTTATATTTACTCTAATTCATGGAATTTGTTTGAGTTGAGATCGTGTGTGTATTACTGGATAGAGCGGTAATGATTTTTTGAAACTTTACAAGATGTTATTATAATATGTTATTATAACTATTAAATCATATATCAAATAAGAGTTGTCAAAAATCTCGAATATTTTGACTACCCACGTCTCGCTGTTTTAGGTCGTTTAGCTCTACCTAAGTGAAGACTAACTCTTCTTTGGGGAACTCCGTAGGGAACTCCCCAATGGTTTCTTGGTCAAAAAAGAAAAGATCACAAAGTGTAGCAATTTCATTATCCTAGTTTGACCTTAACAGTTGGCTCAAATATGTCATCTAACTTAGCAGGTAGTTTTTCAGAAAATTGTGTGTATTTATTCTCAAGCTCATCTACCTTCTCAGAAACTTGATCAATAAAGTTTTGGTACGCAGCTTCGTTACCTCCTTTAATGTCGGAGTTCTTCACACTGATCATCTTTACGAGGTCTTCAACAGTGTAGTCGGGTGAGGGAGTGTTACCATAGTTTAACTCTTCAATTTCATCCCCATCTGCATTGCTTCTTACCATCTTCAGATCTTCAACAGGGTTAAGCTATGATTTTTCTCCAAATTGGGCGAGAGTTATTGTTTGGCTTTCATCAATTTTACCAAGTTGAGCATCTACAGTTTTAATTCTCTCTTGCAGCTCATGTATATCAGTTTTCATAAGTTTGGATAGTTGTCCTATTGTGGCTTCATGGTTCTCTGTCATTTTGATTACAAGATTATTTTTCTCAATTTGAGCTTGCATGAAAGACTTAAGAGAATCTTCTAGTGGTTGACGATTACTATTGCCATTTCCTTCACTATAATTATTAGATTCTCCTGCATGATTAGGATACGGATTTTGGAAATTTCAGTTATAACCTTTGTTCATCCATGTAGGTAAGAGTCGTTGCGCTCCAAGATTTGAACATGTAATGAGATTTCTTCCCGAAATAAAATCTAAATCCTCAACTTTAACATCACGGATGACTTTACCTTCATTACCTTTTATCATACAAATGAGCTCATATATCTACCTTTGCGGTTAGGACTTCATTCTTCTTCTCGGTGACTGGTTTCACCTTTCTTGAAGCGGATCGCACCACGTGCCACTGTGAGTTGTTATCTTGCATATCATTGAGAAGCTTTGTAGTAACGTCGATCTCCTTTCCCATGAAGGTTTCTCCTGCTGCAGTGCCCAACTTAAACTTAGACATAGGACTTAAAGCATTATAAAACAGATGCAAGATGAGCTATCCTCTATTCCATGATTTGGACAGTTTTTACTAGCTAATTCATCATTTCCCATGCAAGCACTAGTGGCTCACGGTCTTCCTTTCGAAAGCATGCAATATTAGAACGAAGTTCCATGGTTTTCGCCGGTGGGAAAACCTTGGTCATGAACATGTCGCAACAGTTCTCCCAAGAAGTAATAGTTCCTATATTAAGAGAAAATAATCATTATTTAGCCTTCCCTCTAAGTGAAAAAGGAAAAAAAGGTGCAACTTAATGGATTCACATATTTAATGGAGAGCATATCACATATCTTAGTAAAAGTATTTAAATGCATGTCTGCATCCTCAACAGTTGAACCTCCAAATTGGTTTTGTTAGACCAATGTTAAAAAATCAGGTTTGATTTCATAATGATCATCATACTCTACGGGTTGAGTGATGGGCGCACGCAAAAAAACATCACTGGGAGTTGTAAACTCCCCAAGATTTTGCACTATCATGCTACCAATTTTAATGGGTTTTCAAACAGTAATAAACAAAAAATAAACTAAGAACAAAAAGTCAAGAAATATTTTTGTGTTTTTTTCCAGAACACTAAGAAAACTATAAACTAAAAGAGTAATTGAACTAGCAAAAGAAATCTCTAGTGGACTAACCAATTTCTTGTTCGGCAACATTGCAAGAAAAATGGTTGCCACCTTTGATCTGTATTACATGACTGTAGTATTCAAGATTTTTTCCCTAAAGACCCTAGGTTGTCGAATCCACAGGAAGATCGCTTTTGGTGTAGATAATTCAAGCAAGACTTTCAGTATTCGTTCAATTCTTGTCTTACCGGGCCAGAACTTTTTTGTATAGTGTTGAGTATCGTTGATTGGAAATAGGCCTAGGCTTGAGGTTTTTTCCTGCAGCTATGCGTTAGTAGATGGGATTTGAAAGATAAAATAAATCACACATGTACAATATCATAGTCAAGGTAGAAGATGAAACATTGGTGAAGGCACTGTGTCCTAATGTGCGTCATGATGCCACATGCCGCGGTTTTCATGGATCAGTTGTCCACCCCTGATTTCTCTGTATGACGCGTGAAGCGTGGTATTAAGATAAACCAGACAATAGCCTTATGTTTTGTGACATCAATGTTACTTCCCAGATGCTAACAACACTATGGACCCATGAATATTGTCACATGTGCATATATAGTGTCGAATCATGCAACTTAACTCTACTCAAATCTTAATACATTTTCCAGTCTCATTAGTTTGGGTACATGTCAAACCTTTAAGATCGAGATAAAAAGGTCTAAGACATGTAATGGATCTCTACTCACATATTGCATAATATCCTATAAGAAGCTAGATGTACATATTGATGTGAGGGACCCTCAGCCCATAGCCGATGCAGACTACACACATAATTGGATGAACAATAGTAAACCTTGTATAAAAAATCTCAAAGAGATGAATGTTGAGTCTTACAATGTCGTCAATCAAACATCAAATCTAGATTACAAGTAGATGGAAAGAGGATAAAGATGGTGAAGGCGTTGATGAAGCATTGAAGTTGATGGCGGCGACTTTGAGGCTTTGGTGGAGATGATATCTCATCCGGACGGTGGAATGGGGGTTTTCTCTCTTTGTTCGTCAAATGCCTTGGGCCCATTCACATTTTATATTTGTTTGATGTTGTCAACACCCGGACTTTTAAGTCCAGATGCCTATTATGCCATACATCGCAATCCCAGGAATATTGTTTTTGCGAGACATAATAGATTGATATCACAGAACATCATTCATTACAAACCATAATTGTCTTACATCAAAGGATCACATGATCCAGTCTTACAATAACAGTTGCTCTAATGATCAATTACAAAACACACAGCGGAAGAAACGTAGTAGCGGTACATCCGTTCCACAGGCAACGCTTGACGTCAGGAGTAGTCATAGTTATCATAGACGTCCTGCTATCCATCTTCATGACACGGGTTCTCCTTTTCATAGTCTGGCCATTTGAATAGCCAGGGACAAATCCATGAGTACTTTAAAGTACTCGCAAACTAATACTAATGTAAGCACTATCAACTATAGTAAGGGGTTTCTAAGCTCTAGGTTTATTTGCATAAAGCCAGTTTATTTCATAAGCACTTAGTAATAAAAGACTCTTTATTTGTCTAACTAACTCAAGTGGGAACATTAGTGTCATTCCCACAACTCTGTTGTGATCAAGTCGAATTCACTTTTCAAGTTCAAGTCACAAGTCACCAGTCACATTTTGAAAAGTTCTGATGACGGAATAGTATGGCCTTTCCAACTGTCCATGACCGCGGACGCGGCTATTCGAATAGTTTTACACTCTGCAGAGGTTGTACATTTGTGCCACAACATTTGATTACATCCGTCAGGGATAGCCCTGAATAATCATACTCAGTATGCGGATCATCAACCATTAACCTTTCACTTACATACCCTAGTATAGGCACCTCTCCCCATGAGCTTGGCCTCCCAGTGAGGGCAAACCGCCAACCTGGGAACTGCACAGGGCTTGGGTAGGACATTCACCTCATTTCACGTCATTTCACTGTTCACGGAGGCAGCCTCGGGATAACCCCTATGACTCTTGTTCAGAGGGAACCTATACTAAAGTGCATAACTTTCCAGTTAAGCCCTACCCATAATCAGGTATTGTGGGGGTACTCAAAAATTGGAATGGTATCGCATCCGAACCCAACCATCAATTTTTGTCAAAGATTCACCTTGTCATTCAAAGATCACATTCACCTTCAAAACTTTCAATAGAATGAATCATCATTCCAAGGTTTTCAAAGTCATTCAATTCACATGTTCCCATCTAGAGTAGTCAATTTTAGTTTTAGCACTAGCAACTAGTCATGAGGGTGCTAACTACTTGTAGCTCTCTAGGCATATCTTGATGTTCTTGTAATACTCTATACTTAGACCAAAGTTAACTATAAAGGTAATCTTTGCAAAGTAAAATCTTGCAAGAATAAATACTTGGGATTAGATCCTTAAACATAAAATAGAAGTGTAATGGTGCCTTGCTCTAGTAGAGCTTTGCATTAGGGTAGCTTGCAAGAGTATAGCTTGCCTTGAGTGGTGTAGTGATCAAAGTTTTGTTCTTCTTCTTCTTCGTAGACTTCCTCTTCCTCGTAGCACTCGGTACTAGCGTCTATAAATGCATACGAGGTAACAATCACCAATCAATACTTAAGTACTCCATATATCACACAAGATGATCTAGCATCATCACAATCATCACCCAACTTAATACTAGAGTTTTCTCTATTTAGTTTGGAAAAGTAATTAATTTCCTCTCATTGAAAATTACTATGATTTGATCTCCTCAAATAATAAAGTATGAAGTCATGTTGACCAAGGTCACCACTTCATATTTATTCATTTGGGAAAATGATTTAAATGAGATACTACATCTCATAGCATTTAATCACTACTATTTTGGAAAAGGATTTAATATTCTCAAGTAATAACATATGGGGTCATGAAGACCAATGTCATCACCTCACATTGAATTACTTAGAAAAATGATTTAAATGAGATGCAACATCTCATAGAATTTAACTACTATTTTTGAAATAATTTAAATGAGCTAGAAATGACTACATAGTCATTATTTGAATCTAGCCCATGATCATTTGAAACAACCATGTCATATTTTTACATTTTCAGATATACAATATGAAATGTGATTTTTGAGAGTTGGAATCAACTCAAAATTCATTATGGTTGATTTTTAATAAATATTTGAATTTGGAAAAGGTACTGAATTGTTATTTTTCCTACATGAGTTCTACAGTGAATCTAGGTTTGAGACCAGTGTAGTGGGATAGATAATTTCATAAGCTTTCCAACAATATCAAATTCATAAATTTTGGCTCAGTAGATTTTGTTCTATTAAATTTTGAATATGGCATCAGTATTGAATTTCAGTTAGACGAAATAATTCGAATTTGAATTATTGGGCTGCGCGGGAAAACTAACTGGGCCAAAGAGAAAGAGAAGGGTGGGCCAGCCAAGCTGCATGTCTCGCACGAGCGGGCGGCCTGACAAGGGGCCCCACCCGTCAGTGGGTCATAACTCCTCGAAACGGTACGCGTGAATGGGGCCGATTAGATTGTGATCGAATGGCGCACGGCCGTCGTCGTCTCCGGCGAGACCAAGCCCTGGCCGCGGCAAGGCTAGGGGGTCGGTGGCTCACCTGAGCTCCGGCGAGGGTCGGCGTTGGCGGCGCTCGACGTGGAAGACGACGGCGAGTCGAAGGAGGGTCGGGGGAGCGGATGGGGTGGACGAAATCGTCGGCTTCGTCTTGCTATTGCCGCGGTGGTCTCCGGCTAAATTGGGGCGACTCCGGCGACAATGTGGAGGGGGAGAGGGTCGAGGAGAGCGAGAGGAAGGAGGGGAGTGAGGTGGTCTGCTCAGAAGGCTTGGGGGGGCTCCTTTTATAGCGGGCGAGCGAGTCCGAGGCGCACGGGCATGGCGATGGTGGCGACTGAGCTACAGGTCGCTAGAGGGCAAGGGAGTGGGTGCGTCCTGTTGGCGACGTCAAGGCGGTCCTAATGCAATCATGGCGCAGCAGGAGGGGGACAGGGGCGTGCGGGCGACGTCGTCGTCCTCGCAGTACCGGGGCGAAGAGCATCGACGGTGACAACGATGACAGTGCACGTGCGTGCAGGTGAGGTTGTCTAGGAGGTTGCTGGTGACGTGCTGAGTGCGCGGGAGAAAAGAGAGGGCGAGGGGAGGTCAACTGCGTCCGGGCGAGGCCGTGCTCTGGCGCGTCCAGGGCGTGTCCGGGCGTGCTCTGGCGCGTCTGGGCGTGTCTGGGCGCGTCGTGTTCCAGATGGTGCACGCGTCTCCGTGATCGATGGCGAGTACCAGCGTGCTCAGGAGGGTGAGGTAAGCCTCTTTGACAAGGTGAGGGTGAGAGGAGAGGGCAGGTGGTGATGATGACATGGTGAGTGACATAGGGCTCGGCATGGTGGTGTCCTGGAAGATTTCATGCATGATCATTGGTCTCTGATGCTTAGTAATGTTCACTGGGTGCAAGAGTGATCTGGTGATGACCTAAGGCTCGATGGTTTAGTCCAAAACATGTTGGATATCAGGATGTATGGGGTTGGCAGATTAGTGCACATAATGTGGTTGATGAAATGGCCGCAAGAAACTAATTTTTGAATTTTGGCACAAAATATTATGGGTGTGTCTCACATAATGTTTGGCACCTCCTGATGGTGTTGGTTTTAAATTTGGAAGAGATTTGGGAAAAATCAAATTTGGGTTGATCTTAAATCTGATTCAATGTTGCAAATTTGCATGCTTAGAATAAGAATTTGAAAATGAGTTTGCATGGTTGGTCTTCACCATTGTGATCACCTTGATGAGTTCTTGGATGAGGTGAAAATAGTTGAGAGACTTTGGTTTAGAAATTTCTTAATACATGGGCTCAAAGTGGGTATCATGTTAAAATTGTCACATATGACCATTATCATATGTGAGTTGGTTTTGCTATTTCTTTTGCTTTGTTTTGCACTTCCTTGATTCAAATGTGAGTATTTTGAGTTTAGTAACATTTCTAAACCATCAACACAAGGTAAAATGGCCTAGGTTAAAGATTTACAAAAAATAGCCATAGGCTCATATGAGTTGATATTCTTATTTTCTTTTCTTTTCATTTGTTTCTCTTTGATTCACTTAGGCATGGTTTAGGGTTCATTTAGTGTTAGATTGGGTTTAGTAATGGTTTCAAATCATTTAGCTAAAGTAAAAATGGCATAGGCCAAGATTTGCAAAAATGGCTATAAGCTCACATATGCTTCTCTTTTTAATTTAATTTCTTTTCTTTGTTTTATCTTTGATTGTGAGAAAGAGCAAGGTTTAAGGGTTTACGAACATTTCAAAATACTTCACACAAGCATCATGGAAAAACTCACAACATTTAGGAATGAGCACTATGCACATTATAGAACTCAAATAAAGTTTTTGTTGGTTCAAATTTTTGGAAAAAGGAAATTCATTTTCTTCTTTGTTTTAAAATTTGGGATGTTACAAACCTTCCCCCCTTAAACAAAATCTCGTCCCGAGATTTAAGAAAAGTTAGGATCCTAAGAGAGATTGGGCAAATGGGTTAACATGAAAACATATTTGGCATGGCATTGGGTGCTTCCTGAGCTTCAGTTGCATTCATGCGGTAGAAACGGCCGTTGCGGTTGTTCGGGTTCCTTCCAGTTGAGACACGGCGCTGTTGCTGGGCAGGTGCAGCGGTGTTGGGGGCAGTCTTGGCAAGCTTCTTGGGGCACTCATTGGAGTAGTGACCCACAACTCAACATTCATAACAAGTCACAGTTGACTTGTCCTTTGGGGTGATGGGGACAGCATTGCTTCCAGTCCTTGGGGTAGTGTTGGTGTTGTTGTTGTTACCATTGTGGTTGTTGTTGTTGTTGTTGTTGTTGTTGTTGTTGTTGTTGTTGTTGTTGTTGTTGTTGTTGTTGTTGTTGTTGTTGTTGTTGTTGTTGCCTCCGGGCTTCGGGTGTCCTCCATTGTTGTTGGTGTAGTTTGGACGGAACGTCTGAGCAGGTGGCTTGTTGTGTCTTGGGGCAAATCCTCCAGGTGAATTGTTGCGGTCCTTCTGTGCATTGCTGGGTCTATTCTGGTGCATCATACGGCGCTTGCGGTTCTCATTGGCTTGGTGAAGCTTTCCTTCCATCTGGAT
The DNA here is from genome assembly GCF_022539505.1 of Lolium rigidum. Classification (NCBI taxonomy): domain Eukaryota; kingdom Viridiplantae; phylum Streptophyta; class Magnoliopsida; order Poales; family Poaceae; genus Lolium; species Lolium rigidum. Next base: position 45,469,072 of record NC_061508.1, read on the forward strand.
GGCAGAGTCCACAAGGGCTTCCAGATCACCAAACGGGATGTTCACCAGTACAGTCCGCATCTCATCGTGCAGTCCATTCAGAACTCTTTCCTTCCTCTTCTCGTTGGTGTCGGTCTCGTCCGGGGCGTACCTAGACAGAGTAAGAAACCTGTCACGGTATTCCACCATGGACATCCTTCCTTGTTTGAGTTCACGGAACTCACCCCTCATCTTCTTAATCAAACCTGGGGCACATGGTACCTGCTGAACTTGAGCTTGAAGTCTTCCCAGGCCATCATCTGTCCTGCATTCATTGCGCGGGCACTAGTCCATCAGGCTCTGACAAGTCCTGACAGGTAGTGGGTGGCAAATAGTACTTTCTCTGCAGCTTCAACTCCTGCAACTTCCAAGTTGTTCTCCATTGTTTCGAGCCAGTCATATGCATCTAACGGTTATTCAGTCTTGCTGAACATGGGTGGGTTAGTGTTCTGGAAAATCTTCAGCTTAGATCCAGGATGATCATGGTTTCCGTGGCCTTGGTTGTTCTGAGCGAGCTGCTGCAGTACGACAAGGTTGGCTTGTCGCTCAGCTCTTTCTACTTCTCTATCTGCCATCATCATTTGCAGCATCTGCAGCATTGCATCTTGGTTGGTGCTGCGGGTTGGAGGGGCCATCTGAATATTTGAGGTAGATCATAAGATAAGAGGGAATTTTCTATGGTTTGTTTGGTTTAAAGTTTAAAAAGTTTCAAAACTTGAGGGGGTAAAAACCAACAACACTTTTTCATTCATACCAAACATCACATATTACAAGACTAATACACCGTTGGTTTTAAGAACCATTCATTCGTTCTACGATACAAGGGGACAGATACAAACTCACACCTACGCGAGTGTTCTAGTGATACTACTCTTCATCCGGAATGGTAGGTTCTTTATCTTCATGGATAATGTGCTTGGCGAAAGGCGTGGGCGTTGTCCAACTACTTGCGGGTCTTGTACAGCATGAAGTCCAGGTATGCCACATAGTGGTTCATCTCCGGGTGCGGTGGCATGATTATTGGTCTTCCCATGGGGTCATGTCTTGGGTAGTAGAAGAAGCGCGTGTTCTGGATCTTGTTCACATTTTGTCCACACAGACGGGCAATTTCTTCTTGCATGGCTTTGGCTATTCCTTCCTTCCAAGTGTTTCCCCTTACAGAAAACCATATAGTTTCCCAAATTGGGGCTCCTAGCTTTCCTCTCAGATCTGCAGTAACTTCCCACTGAGGTTGTCTTCCCGACTGATTATTGAGTGGCACTCCAAAGAACTCGGGATACGGGCGTCCTAAATATTCAACTAGTTTCTCCAAATCCTTCTCGAACATTAGGTCTCCTCCGTGGCCAAGCTGATAGGACTCATAGTGGTACTTTATCTGTGAGAAATTAGGATGAGTAAGTTAGAGGAGTGATCAAGTGTGCCAATTTTTTTTATGTAGAATTACAAGGAAAAGTAGGGCATGGATTTCTCATTTTGAAAAGATCTCAAGGATAAGAGTGAGAATAAGTTTTCATAAATACTCAATTCCTTGGTTTTGAAACTAAGTTTTTCAGACGTCCATTCTAACTAGGGCCTCCTAAGCTCAAACAATGGCTCTGATACCAACTTGTCAACACCCGGATTTTTAAGTCCAGATGCCTATTATGCCATACATCGCAATCCCAGGAATATTATTATTGCGAGACATAATAGATTGATATCACAGAACATCATTCATTACAAACCATAATTGTCTTACATCAAAGGATCACATGATCCAGTCTTACAATAACAGTTGATCTAATGATCATTTTGTCAAAGATTCACCTTGTCATTCAAAGATAACATTCACCTTCAAAACTTTCAATAGATTGAATCATCATTCCAAGGTTTTCAAAGTCATTCAATTCACATGTTCCCATATAGAGTACTCAATTTTAGTTTTAGCACTAGCAATAGTCATGAGGGTGCTAACTACTTGTAGCTCTCTAGGCATATCTTGATGTTCTTGTAATACTCTATACTTAGACCAAAGTTAACTATAAAGGTAATATTTGATAATCAAAGTAAAAGCTTGCAAGAATAAAGACTTGGGATTGGATCCTTAAACATAAAATAGAAGTGTAATGGTGCCTTGCTCTAGTAGAGCTTTGCATTAGGGTAGCTTGCAAGAGTATAGCTTGCCTTGAGTGGTGTAGTGATCAAAGTTTTCTTCTTCTTCGTAGACTTCCTCTTCCTCGTAGCACTCGGTACTAGCATCTATAAATGAATACGAGATAACAATCACCAATCAATACTTAAGTACTCCTTATATCACACAAGATGATCTAGCATCATCACAATCATCACCCAACTTAATACTAGGGTTTTCTCTATTTAGTTTGGAAAAGTAATTTCCACTCATTGAAAATTACTATGATTTAATCTCCTCAAATAATAAAGTATGAATTCATGTTGACCAAGGTCACCACTTCATATTTATTCATTTGGGAAAATGATTTAAATGAGATACTTCATCTCATACCATTTAATCACTACTATTTTGGAAAAGGATTTAATATTGTCAAGTAATAACATATGGGGTCATGAAGACTAATGTCATCACCTCACATTGAATTACTTAGAAAAACGATTTAAATGAGATGCTACATCTCATAGAATTTAACTACTATTTTTGAAATAATTTAAATGAGCTAGAAATGACTAGATAGTCATTATTTGAATCTAGCCCATGATCATTTGACACAACCATGTCATATTTTTACATATTCAGATAGACAATATGAAATGTGATTTTTGATAGTTGGAATCAACTCAAAATTCATTATGGTTGATTTTTAATATATATTTGAATTTGGAAAAGATACTGACTTGTTATTTTTACTACATGAGTTCTACAATGAGTATAGGTTTTAAACTAGTGTAGTGTGATAGACAATTTGATAAGCTTTCCAACAATATCAAATTCATAAATTTTGGCTCAGTAGATTTTGTTCTATTAATTTTGAATATGGCATCAGTATTGCATTTCAGTTAAACGAAATAATTCGAATTTGAATTATTGGGCTGCGCGGGAAAACTAACTGCGCCAAAGAGAAAGAGAAGGGTGGGCCGGCCAGCTGCGTTTCTCGCACGAGCGGGCGGCCTGACAAGGGGCTCCACCCGTCAGTGGGTCATAATTCACCGAAACGGTACGCGTGAATGGGGCCGTAGGATTAGATTGTGATCGAACGGCGCACGGTCGTCGTCGTCTCCGGCGAGACCGAGCCCTGGCCGCGGCGAGGCTAGGGGGTCGGTGGCTCACCTGAGCTCCGGCGAGGGTCGGCATTGGTGGCGCTCGACGTGGAAGATGACGGCGAGTCGAAGGAGGGTCGAGGGAGCGGCTGGGGTGGACGAAATCGTCGGCTTCGTCTTGCTACTGCCGCGGCGGTCTCCGGCTAAATTGGGGCGACTCCGGCGACAATGTGGAGGGGGAGAGGGTCGAGGAGAGCGAGAGGAAGGAGGGGAGTGAGGTGGTGTGCTCAGAAGGCTTGGGGAGGGGCTCCTTTTATAGCGGGCGAGCGAGTCCGAGGCGCACGGGCATGGCGATGGTGGCGACGGAGTTACAGGTCTCTAGAGGGCAAGGGAGTGGGTGCGTCCTGTTGGCGACGTCAAGGCGGTCCTAACGCGAGTCATGGCGCAGCAGGAGGGGGACAGGGGCGTGCGGGCGACGTCGTCGTCCTCGCAGTACCGGGGCGGAGAGCGTCGATGCTGACAACGACGCCAGTGCACGCGCGGGCAGGTGAGGTTGTCTAGAAGGTTGCTGGTGACGTGCTGAGTGCGCGGGAGAAAAGAGAGGGCGAGGGGAGGTCAACTGCGTCCGGGCCAGGCCGTGCACTGGCGCGTCCAGGGCGTGTCCGGGCGTGCTCTGGCGCGTCTGGGCGTGTCTGGACGCGTCGTGTTCCAGATGGTGCACGCGTCTCCGTGATCGATGGCGACTACCAGCGTGCTTAGGAGGGTGAGGTAAGCCTCTTTGACAAGGTGAGGGTGAGAGGAGAAGGCAGGTGGTGATGATGGCATGGTGAGTGACATAGGGCTCGGCATGGTGGTGTCCTGGAAGATTTCATGCATGATCATTGGTCTCTGATGCTTGGTAATGTTCACTGGGTGCAAGAGTGATCTAGTGATGACCTAAGGCTCGATGGTTTAGTCCAAAACATGTTGGATATAAGGACGTATGGTCTTGGCAGATTAGTGCACATAATGTGTTTGATGAAATGGCCGCAAGAAACTAATTTTTGAGTTTTGGCACAAAATTTTATGGGTGTGTCTCACATAATGTTTGGCACCTCCTGATGGTGTTGGTTTTAAATTTGGAAGAGATTTGGGAAAAATCAAATTTGGGTTGATCATAAATCCGATTCAATGTTGCAACTTTGCATGCTTAGAATAAGAATTTGAGAATGATTTTGCATGGTTGGTCTTCACCATTGTGATCACCTTGATGAGTTCTTGGATGAGGTGAAAAGATTTGAGAGACTTTGGTTTAGAAATTTCTTAATACATGGGCTCAAAGTGGGTATCATGTTAAAATTGTCACATATGACCATTATCATATGTGAGTTGGTTTTGCTATTTATTTTGGTTTGTTTTGCACTTCCTTGATTCAAATGTGAGTATTTTGAGTTTAGTAACATTTCTAAACGATCAACACAAGGTAAAATGGCCTAGGTTAAAGATTTACAAAAATAGCCATAGGCTCATATGAGTTGATATTCTTATTTTCTTTTCTTTTCATTTGTTTCTCTTTGATTCACTTAGGCATGGTTTAGGGTTCATTTAGTGTTAGATTGGGTTTAATAATGGTTTTAAATCATTTAGCTAAAGTAAATATGGCATAGGCCAAGATTTGCAAAAATGGCTATAAGCTCACATATGCTTCCCTTTTTAATTTAATTTATTTTCTTTGTTTTATCTTTGATTGTGAGAAAGAGCAAGGTTTAAGGGTTTAGGAACATTTCAAAATACTTCACACAAGCATCATGGCAAAACTCACAACATTTAGGCATGAGCACTATGCACATTATAGAACTCAAATAAAGTTTTTGTTGGTTCCAATTTTTGGAAAAAGGAAATTTATTTTCTTATTTGTTTTAAAAGTTGGGATGTTACAGATGTACGGTCATCAGGTACGGGCAGGGATGACCATACCATGTGTGGTTAAGTCTTATGTTCATCTTCTCGCGGCCCTGGTTTCTTGGTGATGATTCCAGCCCACGATTCTTCATTAAATGCCTAGGATTTTCTCCCATTTGCTTCTATTTTTGCATCAAACAATTAAAGTAGAGGATTTTCACACCTAAGTTTGAATTAGCATTTATCGGTAGGGATAGGAAGATATTCGCTGCATATTGTAGCGATATCTCGGTTTAGATGAAGATAATGTGGTTGTTTTCACGAGCCATCAAGTCACCTAAGCCATATTTGGTTAGCTGTATCATTTTCCCCCTTAGAGAGGCATGAATTGGCATGATGGCGAGCCCCCCATCCACACACACCCTTCCCACCACAACCGAAAAACGAGACACACTCCACCAAGCCACGATGGTTTGATGCAAGAGCATGGTGTTTGGTTGTCTACTTTCACAGAGCAAGACCTAGAAGAGATTGTGTTTTCGTGAGTTGTACGCAGTTGTATATGGTTTATTACGTTATGAAAGGATTTTTGAGTTTAACTCATGATTAGTTGATCTATGATTCTTGAGCCACAATAGTTTCAATAGTGAAGTTGTGTGGAACGCTGAGACATAGCTACAATTTAAAATAATTTAGGGAAGATCCACCATGCACAACGAGTTTCACAGAATTGATGTCAATTAGTCTCGAAAGAACACAAAAAATGGAAGGCTAAGGTTTTTGAATGTTCTAAGCAATCGTGAAAGTGGAATCACATCATCAGTACAGATCTTTTTGTGTACAGACCATCACAAACTAAATTATTGGTGCAAATAGAAGATGGCCAAGCGAGAGTATGGTGAGAGACACACAAAAATAAAGACAAAGATCAACTAGACACACACACACATATATATATATATATATATATATATTATATTCATTAAAGATAAAGTTCATCTACCCTGTAAAGAACTCATAACGGCTTTCGTCGTTACTCTTAAATAGAAAAACATACAACATGAAAGTTATGGGAACAACGAGATAAAGCTATTTCTTAAAGAAATTATGAAACATTAACCGTTCACCATGGGTTTGATGAAATTGATCATAGTGAACTCCAAATTGAAACAAGAAAGTGAAGAGCTATGGTTAACAAACAAAGTTTCAATCGATTGTGTGAGCCGAATCAACATGTTTTCTTTAACATAAGGGGCTCCCAAAGGACATTGGGATCTCATTATGATTGAAACAAAGTTACAACACAGCTCACACAAAGATTCGTGTTGCGATTAACAGATCCTAAGAGGATAACACCTAGAGGCCAACACTTCAAACATGCTACAACACAACTCACACAAACACTCATGCAAAAACCCGAAGGTGAATTACCTCAATTTATGCTATCATTTTTCACGTAGAGGTCTCCATGAACCAAAACTTATTTTATAGATGAGGAGAGAGAAAGGCGTGCGGAGATAACTGATACGTCTCCGACGTATCGATAATTTCTTATGTTCCATGCCACATTATTGATGATATCTACATGTTTTATGCACACTTTATGTCATATTCGTGCATTTTCTGGAACTAACCTATTAACAAGATGCCGAAGAGCCAGTTGCTGTTTTCTGCTGTTTTTGGTTTCAGAAATCCTAGTAACGAAATATTCTCGGAATTGGACGAAATCAAAACCCAGGGTCCTATTTTGCCACGAAGCTTCCGGAAGACCGAAGAGGAGTCGAAGTGGGGCCACGAGGGGCCGCCACCATAGGGCGGCGCGGCCCAGGCCCTGGCCGCGCCGACCTATGGTGTGGGGCCCTCGTGTGGCCCCCCACGTTGCCCTTCCGCCTACTTAAAGCCTCCGTCGCGAAAACCCCAGAACGAAGAACCACGATACGGAAAACCTTACTGAGACGCCGCCGCCGCCAATCCCATCTCGGGGGATTCTGGAGATCTCCTCCGGCACCCTGCCGGAGAGGGAATCATCTCCCGGAGGACTCTTCACCGCCATGGTCGCCTCCGGAGTGATGAGTGAGTAGTTCACCCCTGGACTATGGGTCCATAGCAGTAGCTAGATGGTTGTCTTCTCCTCATTGTGCTTCATTGTTGGATCTTGTGAGCTGCCTAACATGATCAAGATCATCTATCCGTAATACTATATGTTGTGTTTGTCGGGATCCGATGGATAGAGAATACCATGTTATGTTAATTATCAAGTTATTACCTATGTGTTGTTTATGATCTTGCATGCTCTCCGTTATTAGTAGAGGCTCTGGCCAAGTTGATGCTAGTAACTCCAAGAGGGAGTATTTATGCTCGATAGTGGGTTCATGCTTGCATTGATATCTGGGGGAGTGACAGAAACCCCTAAGGTTGTGTTGTGCTGTTGCCACTAGGGATAAAACATTGATGCTATGTCTAAGGATGTAGTTGTTGATTATATTACGCACCATACTTAATGCAATTGTCCGTTGCTTTGCAACTTAATACTTGGAAGGGGTTCGGATGATAACCCGAAGGTGGACTTTTTAGGCATAGATGCGGTTGGATGGCGGTCTATGTACTTTGTCGTAATGCCCAATTAAATCTCACTATATTTATCATGTCATGTATGTGCATTGTTATGCCCTCTCTATTTGTCAATTGCCCGACTGTAATTTGTTCACCCAACATGCTTTTATCTTATGGGAGAGACACCTCTAGTGAACTGTGGACCCAGGTCCATTCTTTTATACTGAAATACAAATCTGCTGCAATACTTGTTTTTACTGTTTTCTTGCAAACAATCATCTTCCACACAATACGGTTAATCCTTTGTTACAGCAAGCCGGTGAGATTGACAACCTCACTTGTTTCGTTGGGGCAAAGTACTTTGGTTGTGTTGTGCAGGTTCCACGTTGGCGCCGGAATCCCGGTGTTGCGCCGCACTACATCCCGCCGCCATCAACCTTCAACGTGCTTCTTGGCTCCTCCTGGTTCGATAAACCTTGGTTTCTTTCTGAGGGAAAACTTGCTGCTGTGCGCATCATACCTTCCTCTTGGGGTTCCCAACGAACGTGTGAGTTACACGCCATCAAGCATATTTTCTGGCGCCGTTGCCGGGGAGATCAAGACACGCCTGCAAGGGGAGTCTCCACTTCCCAATCTCTTTACTTTGTTTTTGTCTTGCTTTATTTTATTTACTACTTTGTTTGCTGCATTATATCAAAACACAAAAAAATTAGTAGCTAGCTTTACTTTATTTACTGTCTTGTTTGCTATATCAAAAACACAAAAAAATTAGTTACTTGCATTTATTTTATCTAGTTTGCTTTATTTACTACTGCTAAAATGGCCACCCCTGAAAATACTAAGTTGTGTGATTTCACTAGCACAAATAATAATGATTTCTTATGCACACCTATTGCTCCACCCGCTACTACAGCGGAATTCTTTGAAATTAAACCTGCTTTATCGAATCTTATTATGCGAAAGCAATTTTCTCGGTGTTAGTTCCGATGATGCTGCTGCCCATCTCAATAATTTTGTTGAATTGTGTGAAATGCAAAAGTATAAAGATGTAGATGGTGACATTATAAAATTAAAATTGTTTCCTTTCTCATTAAGAGGAAGAGCTAAAGATTGGTTGCTATCTCTGCCTAAGAATAGTATTGATTCCTGGACTAAATGCAAGGATGCTTTTATGTAATATCCCAGGTTTAGAGGCAATAAAATGAGAGAACACCAAAGTGTGCATTGCATTCATGCATAGAAAATCCGGGGAATTTTCGCGCTTCAAATAAAACTTACCACAATAACTGAAGTTTCACTTGACTTGCTGGAATTGAAGTAGATCATCAAGTCAAGCGCTATAAACTTCACTGTGATCTTTGCTAAAACCTTATTTTGGGTAGAGATGATTTGATCTATGGATTAGATCAAATGTAATTAGTTTTACAACAAACAACACCTTAAGTAAGGGTCAACTATAAGATCTTATAAAGGATCTCAACATGACATTCCTTACAACAACACATTCTTTAAGAATCAAACACTAACTTATTAACACTTAAAAGTTAGCAACTACCTTTGTGTGTAAATTAATTCACTTATAAATAAGCTAAACCACAGGGTCTAAAGTGCATAAAAGCCACACATTCTTATTTAAATCATAACTTATTAAATACATGGAATATCATAAAACTAAATCCATTTACATTACAAATTATAGTTCAAACTAATTGAATAAAACTAACTATGAGTATTTTGAAACTCATATGATCATGCCTTGGTGAAATCAAAACCAACTATCCAAATTTGAGAAATAACCCTCAACATTAACCTTTTCACAAATATTATAATATAAACCCAATCAAATATAATATAGTGACTCATCCACAATATTAAAACCATCCACAAGATATTTAGTAGCAAATGCCACTTGGCTATCCAAAAATAAATCATATGAGAGGATAATGATCTTGCCACATGGGATGAAAATATCTACATGACTTGCTTTCCAAGCTATGCCACCTCATGCTCAAAGGATTGCTATGGATGAGGGCATGACAACCAAGCACCTTACTCATCAAACCAACACAAGAGTCACCACCTATGTGTCATGATATTAGAGCTTGCCCAAGCCTATAAATAGAGCCACACCCTTCGTCCATTTGCTCATCAAGTACCATGATACATGGGAACAAACACATAGAGCCATTCCATGTGAATTAGCTAGAATCAAGATGAAGAAGCTAGGAGGTGGAGGCATACCACAAGATGAAGGTTTATCAAATTTCATGAAGAACAAGCTACAGAAGATACCAAGGTAGAATCCCTAGGCAAACCATATATTTAGAGGATCATATCATCATCTCTTGAGTAGGACCTTAGAATATTCCAAGACATTGAGAAGTGAGAGAAGTAATAGAATAGAGAGATTAGTGAGGAATGAGTGGATCTTGTCTAATGCATGAGTATACCTTGTAGATATAGATGATAAGTTAAACCCATATGATTATTAGATCTCATCTATCACATAAAATAATAAGCATATCACTAGTAGTTAACCCAGACCAATCCTCATGCCTACTTATATTGCAATTTAATGAAGAGTATGCAAAACCCTAAACCCTTTCACATAGGATCCACTTCACATAAAATGATATGCCATAACTTGTGTATCCTGGATCACAATTATAATCCAAGCTAGAAGTTGCTAAGCAAGATTAGTAATTATAGAGTTTAATCAACCATTTTCTTAAACCTTAAGAACTATCATTCACATAAAATCATGAACCAATTCAATTTCCTTTACCATTTGTTAAACCCTAGATATAATTAAATTATATGTGAGTAATCACTATGGTTAAGCACTAGAAAAATAGAATGTGTTCACCATACACATGTTCTAAATTTCAAATCAATTAAAACATGTTTAATTCCTTAAATTAACAAAGCAATTGAGATAAACCCTAAAATCATATCTATTTGAAAATTTGAATTGTGTCTCATAAGAACCCTAAGTTAATCAATTATAAAGTGGTTGTTTATAAACAAAACAATACAGTAGGTAGCATTATCAAATTGTTTTGATATTCAAATATTTAATAACCTGTAAAACAAAAACAGAATTCAAATTTGAATTCAAACAACAAAATAGAAAACAGAAAAGAAAACAGAAATTTGAAAAAGAAAAAGAGAGGGAAACCTACCTGGCTTACCTGGACCGCAGCAGCCCGAAGCCAACCCAGCAGCAGCCCATCAAAGCCCAGGAGCAGTCCAGCCCACGGCCAAATACCGTTTCGCGTGCGTCAAGAATCGTGCGAAGAGAATAGACTGCGTCGTCGTCGTCTCCGAGCTCGACAGCGGGGCGGAGCCAGTAGGCCACGATCTCGTCGTCGATAAGCTTGCCCCGGACGTCGCCAGAAACTCAGAACCACGCCCAACCTCTCTCGCGTCCGAGCTTATCCGCGGAAGAAAAGATCTTCGCCAGCTAGAAGCTTCCAGAGACCGCCACCTCTCCGACCATGGCCGTCACCGTGTCGAGGCCACAGGGCTTCCCTTGGCCTATAAATAGGTGGAGAGCATTGCCGTGCACTTCTTGTTCACCTCCACCACTCCATTGCTGCTAAAACACCTTCTATCTCTCACACGCATCCACTCTCTGTCACCGGAGTCGAAGACGAAGCCGACGGAGGAGGCCACCCCAGCCTCCGGCGCGTGGTCCAGGAGGAGCGCCTGGACTCAAGGAGCACCCTGGAGGAGCAGAGCATCAAGGGGAGCAAGGAATCGGCTCAATTTCGACGTTCCCTTCTGCAGCACATCGCCGGGAGATCTCCAATCGCCGTCATCTCCGTCTACCATCGCCGGAGCCGACCACGCCATCATGTTCAGGGTGAGCATACGCCTCTGTAGAGCTAGATCTCGCTTCCTAGAACCCTCTGTAGCCTTCGATCGATAGTTCGCCGGAGAGCACCGCCGCGGGACATGTTTTCCGACATGGTTCCGGTGATCCCCTCATGAAACCATCACCACCACTAGCCTCAGCATGTCGAGGAGGTTCCGAAAACCCTAATCGCGTATCCCGGATGGCCGTAAATCGGCGGCGCCACCATCTGCTGACCGCCGGCGTTTAACCGCCGGTGAGGTCAAAGGTCCTGGTCAACTTTGACCGGTCCTTGCTTGCGTGGCAGCCAGCGTGGACATGTACCCCACCAGTCAGTGTCTCAGGCTAGGTAGCGAACCGGTATGTTTAGTATTTTCATTTAATTCAAATTCCAGTAAATTCCTCAAACTTTGTAAAATCATACAAAATTCATTTCAACTCAGAAAAATGCAAATAATATATCAAAATGCTCACAAAAATAAACTCTATTCAAATAAAATATAAAACAAAAATGTGTGTCAAAATAAAAATTCACTTATTTTTAACCTTATTAATTATGCCATTTCAATTATTTATAATACAATTTGAATTCAATAAATTGTTAAGTGTAAAAATTAAATTTTAACTATTCAGTAACTAAGTAAAATGTTAGGATTAATTTTATTTACCATATTTGCATTAACTTAATTATTAGTGGTAATTCATAAACCCTAATTGCAAATTACTATTTTCCATTTTCTTTAAATAGTAATAACTCAAGAAAATATTATAAGCCAATATTATTTTGGTAAATCAAAAGTTATTTACTTAAACATCTTTAGTTAACAAGTTGATTATTTTAAACCCTAATAACAATTATTAAACCCTGATTCTAAATTAAACCTAAATAAGAATTACCCTAATTATTAAATCTTGTGGAGATTAATAAAATGTTAAACCATTATTAATTTGACTCAAAGTAATTAGTAACCACAACTCTATTACCAATTATCATTTTAGGAGTTGTGCCATAATTTAGAAACCCTAAGTTTAATTTAAGTAAGACATTGATCTCATTATTTCATGTGTTCATCCATAGTAGTTGCAAACCTAAAACCCTAAGGATTTAACCCATGTGATCATTACACTTTAGTAGTAACTCTAAAACCCTAGTTGCTTATCACATGTGATCATGTGAATTTCAACTTTACTTGTAGAACCTTGATAAGTAACCAATGAATGCATAATCATGATCCATCAACATAAAACCAATTCACATGAACTTGTCATTTCATGTCCCTATTCTTAATTGAAACCTATATGATTCCCTAAGTGCCACCTAGGTATAAACCTTAACTTGTTAATATGTTAGCACCATTGATCACCAATCCTATATACCATACCATTAGGATCAACCTCAACCATCATAATTTAGTAGAACCATAATAATAAACCTAATACCAACCTTGTGAAGCAAATCACATAACATGCTCCTATCCAACTAAACCCTACTTAGGAAATAATAAGCCACTTAGCTTGGAAACCATTAGAGACTATTTAGTAAAGCAATTATGAAACCATAGTAAACCCTAATAGTTAATTTATAAAACCATCTTAAATAACCATCCTTTGATATGATGCTTAGGAGAAACCATAGTAATAAACCTACTAATACTTGCTACATGTAGATCACTTCTACTTAAGCACCAACCAGTCCTATTAATAAACCCTAATAGCACTTAGCTCCTATTTAAAGTAGTTCATATTCTTATGTTAACCTGTTCTTCAAAAGTTATTCTTTTGAAGTACAAATGTCAATCAAACCTTAGAAGCCCCAATCCTTCTTTGAAATACTAATTATTTCTTAAACAACATGTTCTTCAAAAGTTATTCTTTTGAAATATAGTATAAGTAATCATCAACCATGTTCTGTAGAACATAAAATTGACACTACAAGAGAACTGGCATGTAGAGACATTATTTTGGTCACGTAGAGACACTAAAATTGCCCCTACAAAGTTGTAGAGGCATTTTCCTTAGTGTCCCAAAAGTGTTGCTACGTGCAGTGTGTCTTAAACCGTAGAGTCATTTCGTAAAATGCCTATATATGACACAAGGTCATATTGGAGAGACATGAAGTTGTGTATCTACACATATAAAGGCACTTCAAGATACACACAGAGTGTGTATATATGGGAATGTGGAGGGACACTAATGTGGCATTTTACCTTGCCTCTAAAATTATAGAGACATCTTTTTATGGCAGTTTTTATATATCTCTAAAAATATAGAGACATTTAGTAAGACATTTTATTCGAGAGATACATTCTGTCCCTTCCAAAAGCTAAGACACCCTATCATAACATTATGGTCTTATCTTGAGACACTTGGTCCCAACAGATGCGCCTTTTAATGTCTCAAGAGCAACGGTTGAAAGTAAACATTACCGTGATTCAAGAAAAAAGTACAATACACCTACATAGTATATCATGAGACATAAACAAAAAGCTAATTGAATAGTCATCACAGAAACGATCAACATAGATGCCCTAACGATCAACATAGATGCAAAGTGTGTGAGCTAGATTCCCATGAAAGGAAAAAATATATAAACATGGTCCAAGCACGAAGAACAACCTCTCCTTGCTGGACAATGTAACAAAGCACAAACAGAAATAGTCTTGACACACCACCAGGCCAGGATAACATCATAAATCACAAACCACAATGATCTTAAAAGTTCTACACACCACCAGACCACATGACCAAGCACTTTAGAGTTTCCTTCCGAACTCTTGCCAGCTACCATATGGAGTCAAATATCGAAACACTGCAATAACCAAATAAATGTCAGTTCAGGCTAAGAAGCATATTCCTCATATGATAGGTTAAAAATAAACTAAACTAGCTTTATGGAATTTAATGGCATTGCAAGATTAGAAAGACATGTTGCCTCGTTTTGAATCATCAATTACTCTCTTAACCTACAGAAAGAGTAGTTGTTCTTGTGATAACTGATACAGACATACATCTATTCCTTCGAGAATAAAAAAAAATTAACATGCACATGAAGTACAACTTTTTATTCACTATCATGAGACTATTTCTCAGCAAAAAAATTTACCATGAACATTTTCTCAAGAGGTTGTTCCAATACGCTAGCTAGTTAGAGTGGCTGCAAAAAAAAGGCTCGTAACGAGGACTTGTCTGAACTTTTTTTTATCTAATTCAGTTTCCTGTATTGGATATATATAATCGGTTGACACAAATATCCTTTGGCGACCACTGTTACATGATCTCAATATACTCTGAATCTGTGAATCATCCCCAATAATTACTCAATGTTACATTGATTGTGCTTCATAGAAAAACATAAACTAGTTGCTGAAATTAACATAATTGAATATCACCTAGAACTAACATTCGATTATATAACCTCTTGTTGATTGATTACCATTTCTTTGCTAGGATTGGCTATTAGATTATTTACCTATAGACTTGACAAGTTAACAGATTCAGGAACAAATATACTAAACTACTTTTATATGTGTTCAGGCATACTGATACTACAGGGAACAAATTGCAAGAAAATATATAGAGATATTGGACAGACGAGTTACCCACACCACTTGTTCTTGAAGCACGGGGTATAGCATAACCACTGTCATAACAAAGAAAACTAATCGAATTAAAAAAGGCTGCAGCTAGCCAAGAACACAAGATAGCACACAAGTTAGTTTCAGGTAGGAACTCACGAGTTTGCTTCAACCAATAACAGAAACTACTGGAAACAGAACACAATATACTGCCGCTTCACGGTATGAGATTATGGTGCCGCCTGTCAAATTGGGCTGCAAGTGAATGCCAATCAACTTCGGAATACAGACAAATCAAAGGTAGAAGATAACGGTGATGTCCATTGGTGGAGGAGATTGTTGGCATGGGCCTGCGGAAGGAGAAGATCGTCATCGACGAGCGCGGTGGACCTGACAAGTCAGCAGCCGCGCCGCTGACCACCCCGTAGCTCCCCATGGAGGTGCTCGACGAGACCGTCCGTGTCCGGCGCCCCGACGACCTAGCCTCGACATGTCCGCCTGCGCAAAGCCATGCCCTGGGCGTGGTCTCCCTCACGTGGACCCTGTAAGGAGAAATGGTGGGAGGAGTGAGTGGAGGAGGCTGCAGGGAGGCCGGACTTCAATAGGAAAGCGGAGGAGACCACCGGTACTGGCAGATCGAAGCGGCGGCGGGGAGGAGGAAGACTGATGGGGCGGCGATTTTGCGGACGAGATCTCGGAGTCGGAGGTTTCTGGTTAGCGATAGATAATATAGACGTGGCGGTTCCCTAAATAAAAACAGATTATGAACGTGGTGCTGGACTGGCTGACCCGCCTGTGGTTTAAAATGCGCAAATAAACATCGCCCGCGCTGCGAGCATTCGGTACAAATTAAGCCCGCGCGCATAAGATCCAAAATTTCTTGTCCCATGAATTCTGTTTACAAATCTTCAACCGAATTTATGTATTACTAAAAAAATCAATAATATGCAAATGAAAGTTTGAATTTTTAGTGCAAAATATTTGAGTTTTTCCATCTATGAGTCATAAACTAACCTAAGTTACCTATAATTTTTATAAAAATCTATAATCCTTATAAACCAACAAAAAATAATTAGTATACTTGTAAGGCACACACACATGTGTCGAGAGAAGGTTCCAGGTTTCACTCGTGCCTTGTGTATCGAAGTTTTTTTTATCGATTTCCTCTTCCTTTTACGGATCTTGCTGCTAGATATTACATGACGAAACATTGGTTTCATGGACTTAAATACTTTTGTGACATGACCATGTTTTCTTCATGAAAGCTAATGAAACAGGCACGTAACGTGGAAATGAGGGACGGTGATCCAAGTAAGGTGTCTAGAGTGATGAAAGGATTCAAAACATTAATTTTGTTGTGAGAGTTGCGAAGGTGTTGAAGCTTCCAATTTTTTCCTCATGATTGTATTATCATGTTGATGCTATGCTTCTCTCTTTTAAGGCATCATTAGTTATGTTTCTCTTAGTAAAATAGGCACGAGTAGTGTCTCTAAAAATGACTCTATCGTTGGGGCATTATCAAAATTGTCTCTTGTAATGCCTTTATAGAGATGATAAAGATAGTATGAATATATATTGTCTCCAATGAGATGTCTCTATTTTTTAGGCATTTTCAACAATGTCTCTTAAAATGCCTTTACATTCAAACTAAGAGACATTTCAGAGAATGTCTCTAGGTAGATGTCTCTATTGCTAAGGCACTCTCTAAAGTGTCTCTATCAATACCTCTATATCAAATTGGATTAGGATTTAAGAGACATAGTGGCGAGTGTCTCTATAAAAATGTCTCTACGGCATGTTTATGTTGTAGTGTGACAACTGTTCTTTACATATTATTCCACCACTATTCTTATGTGTATGATTGTTATGATGTCTTATATCACTTGGTTATGATGCTAATATAACCAAACCCTAATAAGAACCTTGTTTGAGAACCATTCTAAAAGTGCAACCAACCCTAAAGAAATCTTTACAACTCATACATCCTAAATCATCGAGGTTAGGTTACGCTCGGGACGATTGCATCTCATATTATGCATTATAGCATCTTTGCCAGTTCTTTAAACATTGTCCTTACTGGACGATGATGGTGTTTCAGCATTTGGAGTTATCACGTATCGAAGCTTTTGCCTGCATAATCTTGCAGTCAAGAAAGGCAAGTTCATCGCTTGCTCATGTCATTTGATTATTTTTATCAAATTATATGCAAAGTACTATACTTATCACTCATGCATTGAAAAGCAAAGTATTATTTTACAATTATGAATATGACTATGTGGTGGGCAATGGAACCATGGTATGTGTTGATATGGTGGAGGTTCCATTGCATGGGTTATATCACCCTAGGATTATTACCAATGCCGTCCAGTGATTCTAGCGCCGTACATATCGCGTTGACCATAAGATCTATAATGGCTCTGGGGAAGTCAGCTGTATCTTTTCCCTTCTGCACGCCAACGGATTGGTAGAGACGGTGGGGTGTTGGAGGCACTGCCGCAATAGGTTGGGATATCCTTTTAAATCCCCATCCATTAGTGATGTTAATCTCTACCATCTATGATGGATTGTCCGGAGTACACCATGAGTAAAGCCGTATTATCGGGGGAAGTCTACTGGAGGTGTACGGTTGGACAAAAGGGTGGGTTTGCAGGGTCGCGGAGAAGGCAGTGATTGGCTTGGATCTTACACCTGGCCCCACACCAAGGAAGTGTGGACGAGAAACGCGTCTCGGCAAGGCATCAAGGATAAGTTCTCTTATGGGAAAAGTAACGCACCTCTGCAGAGGATACTGAATTGTGACTGTCACTCCCTGTTCCGGGAAGGGAACTGCGAACGCGGCAGGAAAGGAACTCCACGAAGTTCTGTTCAACCTGTGAAGACTGACGGGCATAGTTTTCAGAATAAAATAAACCTTTTGAAGAAATGTTTATGAAAACTTGCATTGGCCTATGACTTTCTGGTCTATGGCTGTAGCTAGTGCATGATACACCTATTTCCTAATATGAACTTGCTGAGTACGCTCGTACTCATTCTATCTCGTTTGAACCCCCTTCTTAGAGCAATGCACCGAAGGAGAAACTACCGTGGAACTCGAAGACAAAGGAGTCAACTGCAACAAGAAGAAGAATCCAATCAAAGAAGTCAATGGAGTCAACTTCTGCATCAGCTATGATGGAAACCTAGACTAGTAATAAAAGGGAATCTTTCCCTAATCCTAGCACCTAAGTAGCTAGATTTCTATAGCAAGCCAAGTAGCTCTTAAACTTGAGTTAGCAATAAGATAGACTACAAGTCGTTCTTCTGGAGCTTTATTTGAAGTTTTACCTCACTGTAAAGTAGGAGGCTGTGTGGATCTTATGTAAATAGTTCGTGTGTACTTCTATAGACATACCTTGGACTCGCATATGTTTCTGTTGTACCACTCTGAGGGATGTAATATGGGTGGAACGGTGTTTCACTTGTGTTATGTCAACGACTTGTGTACTACACCATGCAGTGGTACGCTGGGTCACCGCATTTTATTGGTAGATATCCTCCCCCTGCTAAAATTATATCTTTGAGGAGTAGCATAATGAATTTTAAACAATTGGATAATGAACATGTTGCTCAAGCTTGGGAAAGAATGAAATCTTTGGTTAAAAATTGCCCAACCCATGGACTGACTACTTGGATGATCATCCAAACCTTCTATGCAGGACTAAATTTTTCTTCGCGGAATTTATTGGATTCAGCTGCTGGAGGTACCTTTATGTTCATCACTCTTGGTGAAGCAACAAAGCTCCTTGATAATATGATGGTTAATTACTCTGAATGGCACACGGAAAGAGCTCCACAAGGTAAGAAGGTAAATTCTGTTGAAGAATCCTCTTCCTTGAATGATAAGGTTGATGCTATTATATCCATGCTTGTGAATGATAGGACTAATGTTGATCCTAATAATGTTCCGTTAGCTTCATTGGTTGCCCAAGAAGAACATGTTTATTTAAACTTCATTAAAAATAATAATTTCAACAACAATGCTTATCGGAACAATTCTAGTAATAACTATAGGCCATATCCTTATAATAATGGTAACGGTTATGCTAATTCTTATGGGAATTCTTACAATAATAATAGGAATACACCCCTGGACTTGAAGCTATGCTTAAAGAATTTATTAGTACACAAACTGCCTTTAACAAATCTGTTGAGGAAAAGCTCAATAAAATTGATATTCTTGCTTCTAGAGTTGATAGTCTTGCCTCTGATGTTGATCTTTTGAAATCGAAAGTTATGCCTAATAGGGATATTGAAAATAAAATTGTTACTACAGCAAATGCCATCCAAGTTATAATTAATGAGAATATAAGATTAATGGCTGAACTGCGTGCTAGGTGGGATAGAAAAGAAAATGAAAAACTAGCTAAAGAGAAAAATGTAGCTAAAGTTTGGACTATTACCACCACTAGCAATGCTAATTCTTCACATGTTGCTGCACCTCCTACTATCAATAATAAAATAATTGGTGTTGGCAATGTTTCTACTCCTAGTGCAAAGCGCGCAAAATTACCTGAAATTGCTAAAACTGCTGAAACTGCCTGTAATAAAACTGCTGAAATTTTTTCCAATCTTGGGGATGATAATCCCATTGCTTTAGATTGTAATGATTTAGATTTTGATGATTGCCACATCTCTGAAGTTATAAAGTTCTTACAAAAACTTGCTAAAAGTCCCAATGCTAGCGCTGTAAACTTGGCTTTCACAAAACATATTACAAATGCTCTCATAAAAGCTAGAGAAGAGAAACTAAAACTTGAAACTTCTATTCCTAGAAAGCTAGAGGATGGTTGGGAGCCCATCATTAAAATGAGAGTCAAAGATTTTGATTTTAATGCTTTATGTGATCTTGGTGCAAGTATTTCTGTTATGCCTAAGAAAGTCTATGATATGCTTGAATTGCCACCAATGAAAAACTGTTATCTGGATGTTAATCTCGCTGATAATGCTAAAAAGAAACCTTTGGGGAAAGTTGATAATATTCATATTATGGTTAACAATAACCTTGTCCCCGTTGATTTTGTTGTCTTGGATATTGAATGCAATGCATCTTGCCCCATTATATTGGGAAGACCTTTTCTTCGAACCGTTGGTGCTACTATTGATATGAAGGAAGGTAATATTAAATATCAATTTCCTCTCAAGAAAGGTATGGAACACTTCCCTAGAAAGAGAATGAAGTTACCTTATGATTCTATTATTAGAACAAATTATGATGTTGATGCTTCACCTCTTGATGTTACTTGAGTTACACTTTCTGCGCCTAGCTAAAAGGCGTTAAAGAAAAGCGCTTATGGGAGACAACCCATGTTTTTACTACAGTATTTTTGTTTTATATTTGAGTCTTGGAAGTTGTTCACTACTGTAGCAACCTCTCCTTATCTTAGTTTTTTTTTTTTTTGTGCCAAGTAAAGTCTTTGATAGTAAAGTAAATACTAGATTTGGATTACTGCGCAGAAACAGATTTCTGTGGTGTCACGAATCTGGGTCTAATTCTCTGTAGGTAACTCAGAAAATTAAGCCAATTTACGTGAGTGATTCTCAGATATGTACGCAACTTTCATTCAATTTGGGCATTTTCATTTGAGCAAGTCTGGTGCCCTAATAAAATCCATCTTTACGGACTGTTCTATTTTGACAGATTCTGCCTTTTATTTCGCATTGCCGCTTTTGCTATGTTGGATGAATTTCTTTGATCCATTAATGTCCAGTAGCTTTATGCAATGTCCAGAAGTGTTAAGAATGATTGTGTCACCTCTGAACATGTTAATTTTTATTGTGCACTAACCCTCTAATGAGTTGTTTCGAGTTTGGTGTGGAGGAAGTTTTCAAGGATCAAGAGAGGAGTATGATACAATATGATCAAGGAGAGTGAAAGCTCTAAGCTTGGGGATGCCCCGGTGGTTCACCCCTGCATATTTTAAGAAGACTCAAGCGTCTAAGCTTGGGGATGCCCAAGGCATCCCCTTCTTCATCGACAACATTATCGGGTTCCTCCCCTGAAACTATATTTTTATTCCGTCACATCTTATGCACTTTGCTTGGAGCGTCGGTTTGTTTTTGTTTTTGTTTTGTTTGAATAAAATGGATCCTAGCATTCACTTTGTGGGAGAGAGACACGCTCCGCTGTAGCATATGGACAAGTATGTCCTTAGGCTCTACTCATAGTATTCATGGCGAAGTTTCTTCTTCGTTAAATTGTTATATGGTTGGAATTGGAAAATACTACATGTAGTAACTCTAAAATGTCTTGGATAATTTGATACTTGGAAATTGTTGTGCTCATGTTTAAGCTCTTGCATCATATACTTTGCACCCATTAATGAAAAACACTTAGAGCTTGCTAATTTGGTTTGCATATTTGGTTTCTCTAGAGTCTAGATAACATCTAGTATTGAGTTTTGAACAACAAGGAAGACGGTGTAGAGTCTTATAATGTTTACAATATGTCTTTTATGTGAGTTTTGCTGCACCGTTCATCCTTGTGTTTGTTTCAAATAACCTTGCTAGCCTAAACCTTGTATCGAGAGGGAATACTTCTCATGCATCCAAAATACTTGAGCCAACCACTATGCCATTTGTGTCCACCATACCTACCTACTACATGGTATTTATCCGCCATTCCAAAGTAAATTGCTTGAGTCCTACCTTTAAAATTCCATCATTCACCTTTGCAATATATAGCTCATGGGACAAATAGCTTAAAAACTATTGTGGTATTGAATATGTACTTATGCACTTTATCTCTTATTAAGTTGCTTGTTGTGCGATAACCATGCTTCGGGGACGCCATCAACTATTCTTTGTTGGATATCATGTGAGTTGCTATGCATGTCCGTCTTGTCCGAAGTAAGAGAGATCTACCACCTTAATGGTTGGAGCATGCATATTGTTAGAGAAGAACATTGGGCCGCTAACTAAAGCCATGATTCATGGTGGAAGTTTCAGTTTTGGACATATATCCTCAATCTCATATGAGAATAATAATTGTTGCCACATGCTTATGCATTAAAGAGGAGTCCATTATATGTTGTCCATGTTGTCCCGGTATGGATGTCTAAGTTGAGAATAATCAAAAGCGAGAAATCCAAAATGCGAGCTTTCTCCTTAGACCTTTGTACAGGCGGCATGGAGGTACCCCATTGTGACACTTGGATAAAACATGTGTATTGCGATGATCAGA
Organism: Lolium rigidum; assembly: GCF_022539505.1. Classification (NCBI taxonomy): domain Eukaryota; kingdom Viridiplantae; phylum Streptophyta; class Magnoliopsida; order Poales; family Poaceae; genus Lolium; species Lolium rigidum. The sequence goes on from NC_061508.1 coordinate 45,491,387, forward strand.
ACTAAGCTTGGGGATGCTGATACGTCTCCGACGTATCGATAATTTCTTATGTTCCATGCCACATTATTGATGATATCTACATGTTTTATGCACACTTTATGTCATATTCGTGCATTTTCTGGAACTAACTTATTAACAAGATGCCGAAGAGCCGATTCTGTTTTCTGCTGTTTTTGGTTTCAGAAATCCTAGTAACGAAATATTCTCGGAATTGGACGAAATCAAAACCCGGGGTCCTATTTTGCCACGAAGCTTCCGGAAGACCGAAGAGGAGTCGAAGTGGGGCCACGAGGGGCCGCCACCATAGGGCGGCGCGGCCCAGGCCCTGGCCGCGCCGACCTATGGTGTGGGGCCCTCGTGTGGCCCCCCACGTTGCCCTTCCGCCTACTTAAAGCCTCCATCGCGAAAACCCCAGAACGAAGAACCACGATACGGAAAACCTTACTGAGACGCCGCCGCCGCCAATCCCATCTCGGGGGATTCTGGAGATCTCCTCCGGCACCCTGCCGGAGAGGGGAATCATCTCCCGGAGGACTCTTCACCGCCATGGTCGCCTCCGGAGTGATGAGTGAGTAGTTCACCCCTGGACCATGGGTCCATAGCAGTAGCTAGATGGTTGTCTTCTCCTCATTGTGCTACATTGTTGGATCTTGTGAGCTGCCTAACACTATCAAGATCATCTATCTGTAATACTATATGTTGTGTTTGTCGGGATCCGATGGATAGAGAATACCATGTTATGTTAATTATCAAGTTATTACCTATGTGTTGTTTATGATCTTGCATGCTCTCCGTTATTAGTAGAGGCTCTGGCCAAGTTGATGCTAGTAACTCCAAGAGGGAGTATTTATGCTCGATAGTGGGTTCATGCCTGCATTGATATCCGGGGAGTGACGAAACCCCTAAGGTTGTGTTGTGCTCGTTGCCACTAGGGATAAAACATTGATGCTATGTCTAAGGATGTAGTTGTTGATTACATTACGCACCATACTTAATGCAATTGTCCGTTGCTTTGCAACTTAATACTGGAAGGGGTTCGGATGATAACCTCGAAGGTGGACTTTTTAGGCATAGATGCGGTTGGATGGCGGTCTATGTACTTTGTCGTAATGCCCAATTAAATCTCACTATATTTATCATGTCATGTATGTGCATTGTTATGCCCTCTCTATTTGTCAATTGCCCGACTGTAATTTGTTCACCCAACATGCTTTTATCTTATGGGAGAGACACCTCTAGTGAACTGTGGACCCCGGTCCATTCTTTTATACTCGAAATACAAATCTGCTGCAATACTTGTTTTTACTGTTTTCTTGCAAACAATCATCTTCCACACAATACGGTTAATCCTTTGTTACAGCAAGCCGGTGAGATTGACAACCTCGCTCGTTTCGTTGGGGCAAAGTACTTTGGTTGTGTTGTGCGGGTTCCACGTTGGCGCCGGAATCCCCGGTGTTGCGCCGCACTACATCCCGCCGCCATCAACCTTCAACGTGCTTCTTGGCTCCTCCTGGTTCGATAAACCTTGGTTTCTTTCTGAGGGAAAACTTGCTGCTATGCGCATCATACCTTCCTCTTGGGGTTCCCAACGAACGTGTGAGTTACACGCCATCAATAACTAGAGGGGCTTGGGAGGTGAGCACAAATTAACTTGAGGCTAGTTTGCAAGGCATGCAATGGTGATTTAACCACTTGTTTTAAGGTTCCTGGTAGCCTTCTCAGGAAACCTTGCACATGCAACTAATAGCTGCAAACTGTGGCTGGTAGATTGTATGTAGGTTCGTGCTAGAATTGTTTGGAGACCTTGTGCAGGCAACTAAATTACCAGAAAGTCTGCTATACGGGTGACTCTGTCCATGGTGATACGGTGACATGCGTCATGTCGATGGACCCACCCACATCCCTCCTAAACCCCATCTCCTCCTACCTCCCGCATGGCCACACCCAATCGATTTCCAATGTTCTCCCCATAGGGGAGAGGGTGTTGTTGCATCGGTGCTGGAGAGGAACAAGTTGTGATGAAGCTTAGAGGCAAGGCCGGGGTGGTGGGGGACCGAAGAAGGAGGAGCTCCGAGGATTGTGGGGTGGCGAGTCGATCGTGAGAGTGATGCCGACCGCCGGAGGCGGATGGGCCAGCGGAGGATGCGGGTGTGGAGTGGATCACCAGTGCGGCTTTGGCGCTTCTCTTCTTCCATATCTCCGGTGGGTGGCGGTGCTCCTCCACCTCATCTTCTTCCTCTCTTCCCCTCCTCTCCTCTCGTGCTATTCTCTCCCCTTCATTCTCATAGCTACATCATCTATCGGAATTTCACCCGTGGCTTGACACGGTGGCCCGTAAACTAGCAATACCGCAAAATAACACCTAATTACGTCCAATGGGAGCATCGAAGGCAACCAATTAGGCGAACATTCCTACATGCATTTGTATTTCACTAATTTAGTCGTACTTATATATATGCAAGGTGCTAACTGGGACATTGGCGGGATCCCACCTATAGTTTATTTGAAAATTTTCTAGCCTAAATTTAATTAAAACTAAAGTAGAAACTTCTAAATAAACCATAGATGGGACATTGTGGGATCCCACCTACTATGAAGGTGTTCGGTTCTTGGTCCATCACACGGGAACGTATCTCCTGAAAATAGACTACATGCTGTAAATCTGAAAATTTCCGTCAGGACCGTCGGATTCGGTAGGAATGGTCAGATCTCATCTTCTGGTCCACCACCATGCAATTGCTAGAAACGCGCCTGCACATCTTTTTTTTATCAAGGACTGTAGAGCTTAAGCTCCACAGTATTTTATTAAAAAACCCAAAAGACACTGTACAAATATTTACACAAGGTGACAAGGGAAAAAACAAAAAAAAGAGTTCAAATCAAAGAGTCAATCCATCTTGACAGAGTATCAACATGCTTATCCCTTACTCTATGCTTATGCAAAGATATATCCAGAATAAAGCCTCTCCTCCATTGCCTAAAGGAAGGCAGAATATGCTGAAAGATTGCTTTATTTCTCTGTTTCCAAATGTGCCAGGCTGCCAACATAACCACCTCAGGAAAGAAAGGCTGATTGAATTTCTTCCTGGCCACAGCAAAAACTTCCTCAAACGTATCACCAGGATCCCACTCAATTTGCAGATAATTCCAGATCTTCACACTAAAATTGCAGTGGAAAAACAGGTGAAGCCAGTCCTCAGTAACATGGGATGGACAAAGCACACAAAACTGATCCCCTGATACATTTCAATGTCGCCTCCTGAGCATATCTTTGGTATTTAACCGATCACTGATCATAAGCCATGCAAAGACCTTGATTTTCAAAACCGCCTTACTTTTCCAAATCCACTTAAACATGGCAATATCAGGCAGGTGCATAAAGCAATGCTTACAATATCTCAGGGAAGTAAAAGTGCCTTCTGGCCATCTAGTAGACCATTTGTCTGGCAGATGTATATCCAACTGCATCTGCCCAAGTAACTGCTGCAACTCATGTAACTCACCAAAAGCTTGTTGAGACATAGGCAAGTGAAACAATTCTGTCTTATCTTCCATAGCACAAAACTCCCGCACAGACAATTTGGTATCCAAAGCAAAAGAAAAGAGCCTAGGAAACAAAGAGTGTAATGTGTCACTGTTCCACTTATCAGTCCAAAAGAGAACTGTGTCCCCTCTCCCCACAGTCACCTGACAAAGTGGTAAATATTTATCCACTAGTTTCATAATGTCTCTCCACCAGAAAGAACCACAGAGTTTAGCAGAATGGGGAACTTCATTTTCATAATAATGCCAAACTAACTGTACCCATGGAACATTTGCCTTGTTATAGAATTTATGCAGATGCTTCATCAGCAATCCCTCATTCTGCTTTTTGAAGTCCATAATTCCTAATCCACCTTTATCCTTGGGCTTACAAATCATATCCCATGAGGCAAGAGAGTGACCACCTGTTCCAGAATCTCTCTTCTTCCACAAGCACTGCCTAATAATCCTATTCACTTATTTTAAAATTCCCTCTGGAATATCCAAGGAGCAGAGAAAGAAAATAGGCATAGAGGACAAGCAAGATGCAATTAATTGCAGTCTACCACCATAAGCAAGGAATGATGAACTAGCAGTCAGCCTCCTTTCAAGTCTATCCACAAGTGGCATAAGATCAATCATCTTTGGTTTTGTAGTTCCCATAGGCAGCCCCAGATATGTAAAGGGAAAACTACCCACCAAGCATCCAAAACCCTCTGCCAATGACTTTACATGATCATCAGAAATATTATGGGCAACATGCATGACTTATGATAATTAATGGAGAGGCCTGTTGACAAACAATAATCATGCAATGCTTGTTTAAGAGTCTGCAGTTGCACAGGATCAACCTCTAGAACCAAAATAGTATCATCTGCATATTACACGATAGGAAAATCAGTTTGGTTAACAGGTATGGGTATTCTAGCAGTCCTCTATCCTTCAGATCATTAATGACATATTGCAATAATTCAGCCCCCAACACAAACAACAGAGGTGAGAGAGGATCACCCTGCCTGACCCCTCTCTTGCATCTAAAATTTCTGCCAGACACTCCATCCACCAAAACAGATGAAGTACCAGTTTCCAACAGATTTCTAGCCCAGGAAATAAAAAGTTCTGAAAAACCCATTTTTCTCAATACCATATATATCGCTTCATGCTCAATAGAATCAAAAGCCTTCTCAAAGTCCAATTTCAAAATCACATCTATTCACTGCCTGATCACATCCCCGTCCTCTTGTTCTCGTAAAAAGTAAACAGAACAACAAAATCCCCTTCTTCTCTAATTGTCTGCTCTCCACTCCCCATCTGGGCCGGAGGACCATGGCCGCAGGCTGCAGCACGCCAGCCGGCTAGTCTAGCAGGCCAGCGATGCACAGGCTAGTTCCTTGCCCCGATGCAGCTCATAGCCTCATTTCTCCACCTCTATGTGCCACAAGGTTCTCGCTCGATGTTGTTCTGAGCCTCGTTCTGTGCCACCGGAGTGCACCTTGGTCCACGATGCCGCTGCCACCGGAGTGCATGTATGCACCCATCTTAGGGCGCAAAGGGATCTATTTTCATCGAGCACCGAGATCCTCTCTGTTTGAGTTGCAGGGTGTACGCCGTTGTTCATTCATCAGCAGATGCGGCCGTGGGTCTCAGTAGTAGGAAAAAACCATCAAGTTACGAGCTGTGGTACTTGATGCGGCCGATTTCCACCACAGAACATTTATGGAGGGCCCCCATGCAAACTTCGAGTTGTGGTGGCGGGCGGTTCTTTGTAAATTGACTAGGAGGTGCCCATACCAGATCTACACCGTTGGTACAAGATCTAATGGACCAGAACACAATTTTTCATATTTTCAGAACTTGTGTGTTTTCACCTGATACGTCCCCATGGTCACGCTTTGCCTAGTCAAAGTTTGGCCATTTGTTATGTGTTTGGTTTGGCAAAGTGTGGTTCCAAATCAAAATAGCCCCATAGTAAATGTAGCAAGAACCAACATAAATAGGAGGGTTTCTTTGCCAACCTTTACCATATGGCGTCCAATTCCCAGCCACCTTTTTGTGACCGCCACACCTACCAAATTTTGGCTTGAGAAAATGTTGCCGGGAACTAAATACATGTGGAAGCAAAGCGGGAACCAAATCAACCCTGTTTCGTATTTAAAATTAGTTAGGTTACCTGTAATTTGTGAAACTCAATTAGTCAATTTGGAACTAGAACATGCTTTAGCGGGCTTATAGGGGACGTCGGGTTAGGAGCCTACTCGGAGCCCCTACATCTCTAATTACATACCACCGTCCATACTGATCGAACGGTCAGGCTGCGTGCCATCTCGCCGCTACAGCATCAGTATGGTACCAATCACACTTGCTGGCATCTGTCATGCCGCTCCTCCTTTATAAGTACCGACATTTCGCCATTGGCTTCCTCGCCCAAGAAAACCGCTCCGGTCCCCTCGTAAACTAGTCGCCACTAGCCCACTACCACTGGCCACCACTCTCACGCGGCGAGGAGTGTCGAGACACAGTACTTGTGCGCGTGCGCCTTGCGCCATGGCGAATCAGGAAGTGGTGTTCCCGACGGACATGGGTGGCATCGCGGCCGCCGCGGCCATGCCGGGCTCCTCCGGGCGTGGTGTGCTCTTCGCGTGCCGCGGCGCCGCATCGACGTCGCTGCGGAGCGCGTACGGTGGAGCCCCCGCCGTTGACGACCACTACCGCGCCCGGCCCCCGCCGGCACCCTGCACCACCAGCTGGGTCGTCGACGCCATCCGAGCGTCCTCCCCGGCTCGCTCCCCCGCCGTCGATGAGTACGCCGCGTGGACGGTGAGTTCGCCTGCTTCCTCTGTGTCGTGCTGCATGCCCCGGGCAACTGCTGTTGTTGTGTGCACTCTTAGTGACGACACGCGTGTGCATGCAGAGGCGACACCCGTCGGCGCTGGGCAGCTTCGAGCAGATCGTGGCGGCGGCCGAGGGGAAGCAGGTGGTCGTGTTCATGGACTACGACGGCACGCTCTCCCCCATCGTCGCCGACCCCGACAAGGCCTTCATGACCGGCGAGGTGAGTGAAACCCTAAGAGAGCATAGTGACCATGAGATAGCATTTTGTGCTAGGCTGCTAGCTAGCTGCTTGAAGTTACTGCGATGTTCTCTTTACGTTGAACGGTCTGCTTATGCAGATGAGGGCGGCGGTGCGCGAAGTGGCGGAGCACTTCCCGGCGGCGATCGTCACTGGCCGGTGCTTCGAAAAGGTGTACAGCTTCGTCGGCCTCCCGGAGCTCTACTACGCGGGCAGCCACGGCATGGACATCAAGGGGCCAACCTCCAACGTACGCCACTATATCTCCTCCTCATCTCTTTGCCCATCACTTCCCTATCATTTTTGCTTGATTCCTTTTGCTACTCCTGGTTTCTAGGAGGAAACAACAATGGCGGCCCTGCTGCAGCCTGCTCTCGAGTTCCTCCCGGTCATCGCCGAGGTACACCCAACAAGAACTCTCGTTCAAGCTCGTGTTGGTCAGTTAGTTGAGCCATGAGGAACTTGCCTGCAGTGCCAAAGATTAATCTTTTTCCCTGGTGTCAGGCTTATGAGGCTCTTGTGGAGAGGACCAAGGGCACGCCGGGGGCGAGGGTGGAGAACAACAAGTTCTGCCTCTCCGTGCACTTCCGATGCGTAGATGAAAAGGTAAGAGAGAGAGTTGTTAATCGAAGAATCAAAATAAAACCTCAGCAGTACTCCAAGTCAAACAAGAAGGTTTTCAGTTAATCAAATCCTGGTGTGCATCGATCGTCGATCTCAACTGCTCCCTTCCTGCAGAGCTGGAGTCCATTGGCCGAGCAAGTCAAGGTCGTGCTCCGGGACTACCCCGACCTCAAGCTCACCGAAGGCAGAAAGGTGACTGACTAATTGATTGGTCGTGACCACGGCCTCGATCATGGAGTTAACCAGTGCTTAATTAATCAAGTAACCATGTGGATAACTGATGTACTGCAGGTTTTAGAGGTCCGGCCGTCCATCATGTGGGACAAGGGCAAGGCCGTGGAGTTCTTGCTCCAATCGCTCGGTAAGTGCCGCGCTGTGTCCTCCTCTTCGATCATGGCTAGCTTTCACCGTGTCACTTCAAGCAAGAATCTTGTCGAATAATTGGAGTTTGTATGTTTGCTGTGCTCCCTCTCTAGGATTCGACGGCCGCAGCGACGTCCTGCCGGTGTACCTTGGGGACGACCGGACAGACGAGGATGCTTTCAAGGTATACGAACCTGGTGGCTTCATTTTTTATACTGTATTCGAGTTTTAAAATTAACCTAGTAGTACTAACTAATTCTACTAAATTAATTTGGTGTCAATTAGGTGTTGGGAAAGAGTGGTCATGGTCTAGGCATTCTTGTCTCCAAGTTCCCCAGAGCGACCGACGCATCGTACTCACTTCAGGACCCTACGGAGGTATACATGCATGCATAGTTCCATATAGTTGTATACTAGCATCTTAAAAAAATGATAGCATGATACAGCACACTGCATCATACAGTCACCGGTGATCGTGATACGTGAGAGAGACTAGTTAAGCAAACCTGTATAGATTAAGATCCATATCTTTGTTTTCTTCCCAGGTCATGGAGTTCCTGCTCCGGTTGGTGAACTGGAAGCGCCAGCCACCGTCGGCGGCGCCGCGCTCAAGGGTGTAGCGACCTGATGCTCCTGTTCTTGTTAATTCCGCAAGAAGTTCGAGCGTGTTTATTTAGTTATAAGTTGGTTTGTTAATTAACCGTGTACTGCCCTCCCTGTAATAATCCTCCTATGCATACCACTAGATTTGTACTTTTCCTACTGTTGCATGGGTTTGGGAGGATTTGCATCTGCAAATTAATCTCTGCCTCTCACCACCATGGACGATCAACAAAGTTCATCGATCCCTTGTATGATATCAGATCAGACCAGACCATTCCAGCAAAATGTAACACATGTAAGAATTTTAATGGCGAATAAATTGTTTGTTAACTGAAGTGCACATGCAACTTTTGTTTCCTCCCTAGTGTATATACATTACATGCGCTCATATGTGCCTGCCAGATACAGCCTGATTAAGCAACTAGGGCAGGGCGTATGCGTATCGGCTGCTCCTCACATGCAGGAGGAGGCACAGGGTGAAGCTGCCACACTCAGTCCCAGCAAACACGGCCCTTGTTTCATCAAAACCAGATTAACTTAGGAAGTAAGCAACTGGATGTGATACCTTTTCAGGTTATTTTGTACTTTGGGTAAGTTTATTAAGACGGTAGTGTAATGCCGACCAGATCTGACATCTGAGCACACATGCATATTCTAACTAACCAGCCCCATTGATTCCATTGGATGAGATGCATGCTTCCAAAGTTTCCTTTTTTTTTTTTTTTGAACCCAGAAGCGTCGAAGGACCCAATGATGCATTAATATTGATCGGCGGTGGTACAAATTACAAAAAGGACCTTCAAGAAAAGTAAACATGCAGCTAAGTCCACCTCTTTTACAAATAAGACCCTACACCAAAGATGGGGAAAAGCAATCAAGTCCAGCACCACCGAGCTCGCGTTGAAGCTTCCAGTCGCGGCCAGCCACTTCGTCGTCGGGGACGAGAAAACTTGGGACGAAACCACCAAATAACGACGCGTTGCTGGAGCAGAAGAACCTCCCCTTTGGTACACCGGCTGGGAGGTTGTGGTTGAGCTGACGCCGGCACAAGATCCGAAGACCAGCCGCAGACAACATAGCTTGGAGCGGCCGCCATTCGACCATATGAGTCATCGGCTAAGAGCCACCGAGGATGCGCTTCTGGAGTGTGCATCGGCTGAGCTTCTCCGCCTTGCAAATGACCACAAAGCTTCACCTCCACTATGACCTCGATGTGAAGGAGGGAGAGAGAGAGAGAGAGAGAGAGAAATAGCACCATGAGAATATGCTCGGCAACAAACTGCGAGCTTACTGTGGAAGGAGCTCCGGGCAGACTTGATCTCTGCATCCGCCCTCCATGGACGTCGAATGGGGAACCAAGTCCTCTGTGTCTCAGCGTCGCTCACCGGCGCCGAGGACGCGCTCCAGATTGGTATCACGCCATACACCACCTAGGCAAACAACAAGAAAAACCTAACCCTAGACCTAAACCTACAACTACTATGTACATCATGTGCTACGCATTCATCTCCACACGCCGGACGGCAGCACCGACGGAGAGGAGCATGGAGCGAGGGATTCTCTGGTGACTCTCAATGGGAGCGGAGGTGGGAGAGAGGAAGGGGAGGGGAAAGAGCTTCCAAAGTTTCCTTGATCTAATCATCAGCCATGTTTGATCTAATCATCGTATCCGGGGATGTTCATTCGTGGGGATGGCGATCATCTAGTGTAGCAACGCTATGGCTCGGGAGGGAGGGGGATGCTGTAATCGGTACAGTGGTTGGAGGCCACGGCGACGTGCATGCCTGGTAAGACGCCTTAGAAACCGTCATCGTGGTGTTGGAGATATGCCCAAGAGGCAATAATAAAAGTGGTTATTATATATCTTTATGTTTATGATAAATGTTTATATATCATGCTATAATTGTATTAACCGAACATTGATACATGTGTGATATGTAAACAACAAAGAGTCCCTAGTATGCCTCTTAACTAGCTTGTTGATTAATAGATGATTAGTTTCATAATCATGAACATTGGATGTTATTAATAACAAGATTATATCATTATATGAATGATGTAATGGACACACCCAATTAAGCGTAGCATAAGATCACGTCATTAAGTTATTTGCTATAAGCTTTCGATACATAGTTACTTAGTCCTTATTACCATGAGATCATGTAAATCACTTATACCGGAAAGGTACTTTGATTACATCAAACGCCACTGCGTAAATGGGTGGTTATAAAGGTGGGATTAAGTATCCGGAAAATATGAGTTGAGGCATATGGATCAACAGTGGGATTTGTCCATCCCGATGACGGATAGATATACTCTGGGCCCTCTCGGTGGAATGTCGTCTAATGTCTTGCAAGCATATGAATATGTTCATAAGAGACCACATACCACGGTACGAGTAAAGAGTACTTGTCAGGAGATGAGGTTGAACAAGGTATAGAGTGATACCGATGATCAAACCTCGGACAAGTAAAATATCGCGTGACAAAGGGAATTGGTATCGTATGTGAATGGTTCATTCGATCACTAAGTCATCGTTGAATATGTGCGAGCCATTATGGATCTCCAGATCCCGCTATTGGTTATTGGTCGGAGAGAGTTCTCACCCATGTCCACATAGTTCACGAACCGTAGGGTGACACACTTAAGGTTTGATGTTGTAATAGTAGAACTTGAATATGGAATGGAGTTCGAAGTAATTGTTCGAAGTCTCGGATGGGATCCCGCATATCACGAGGAGTTCCAGAATGGTCCGGAGAATAAGATTCATATATAGGAAGTCATATTCCAAGTTTGGAAATGATCCGGTGCATTTATGGAAAGTTCTAGAAGGTTCTAGAAAAGTCCGGAAGAAATCACTAAGGAAGGAGGAGTCCCGGAGGGACTCCACCTCCCCATGGCCGGCCAACCCTAGAGGGGGGAGTCCAAGGTGGACTCCACCAAGGGGGCCGGCCACCCCCCCTCATGGAAGGGTGGGAATCCCATTTTGGGTGGGAGTCCCACCTTGGGTAGGTTTCCCTACAACATGGAAGGTTTTGGGTTGGGGTCTTATTCGAAGACTTGTAGTCCAACATTTGGGGGTTCCACCTATATAATGAGGGGCCAAGGGGAGGGGGCCGGCCACCACAAGCCCTCAAGGAGGCTGCACCCCGTAGTGGCCGGCCACCCCTCTCCCAAACCCTAGCCGCTCCCTCTCTCCTCCACCTCTCCCGCACGCTTAGCGAAGCTCCGCCGGAGTTCTCCATCGCCACCGCCACCACGCCGTCGTGCTGCCGGATTCAAGGAGGAGCTACTACTTCCGCTGCCCGGCTGGAACGGGGAGAAGGACGTCGTCTTCATCAACACCGAACGTGTGACCGAGTACGGAGGTGCTGCCCGATCGTGGCACCGTGATCAAGATCTTCTACGCGCTTTTGCAAGCGGCAAGTGATCGTCTACCGCAGCAACAAGAGCCTCATCTTGTCGGCTTTGGAAATCTTCAAGGGTGAGTCTCGTTCATCTCCTCGTTGCTCCCGTCTTCTAGATTTCATCTTGGCTTGGATTGCGTTCTCGCGGTAGGAAATTTTTTGTTTTCTATGCAACGAATCCCTACAGTGGTATCAGAGCCGTGTCTATGCATAGATGGTTGCACGAGTAGAACACAATGGTTTTGTGGGCGCTGATGCTCTTATTGTCTTTAGTTTGAGTACTTTGCATCTTTGTGGCATAGTGGGATGAAGCGGCTCGGACTAACTTTACATGACCGCGTTCATGAGACTTGTTCCTCGTTCGACATGCAACTTGTATTGCATAAGAGGCTTTGCGGGTGTCTCGTCTCTCCTACTATAGTGAAGATTCAATTTACTCTTCTATTGACAACACTAGTATCACCGTTGTGGTTCATGTTCGTAGGTAGATTAGATCTCTCTCGAAAACCCTAAACCACGTAAAATATGCAAACCAAATTAGAGACGTCTAACTTGTTTTTGCAGGGTTTGGTGATGTGATATGGCCATAATGTGATGATGAATATGTATGAGATGATCATTATTGTATTGTGGCAACCGGCAGGAGCCTTATGGTTGTCTTTAAATTTCATGTTGAGTAGTATTTCAAAGAAGTTGTAATAGTTGCTACATGGGAGAACAATCATGAAGACGGCGCCATTGGCCTTGACGCTACGCCGACGATGATGGAGATCATGCCCGTTGATGATGGAGATCATGTCCGTGCTTTGGAGATGAAGATCAAAGGCGCAAAGACAAAAGGGCCATATCATATCACATATGAACTGCATGTGATGTTAATCCTTTTATGCATCTTATTTTGCTTAGATCGCGACGGTAGCATGATAAGATGATCCCTCTCACTAAAATATCAAGATAATAAAGTGTTCATCCTTAGTAGCACTGTTGCCAAGACTTGTCGTTTCGAAGCATCTCGTGATGATCGGGTGTGATAGAATCAACAAGTGCATACAACGGGTGCAAGCCAGTTTTGCACATGCGGATACTAAGGTGGCCTTGACGAGCCTAGCATGTACAGACATGGTCTCGGAACACGTGATACCGAAAGGTAGAGCATGAATCATATGATTGATATGATGAACACTTTGAGTGTTCGCCATTGAAATTACATCTTGTCTCGTGATGATCGGACTTGATGTAGTGGATTTGGTTCGTGTGATCACTAAGACAATGCGAGGGATATTGTTTTGAGTGGGAGTTCCCTAGATTTTTAATTTTGGTACACTACTGCAGAATAGGCTATCAGTGACAGGCTCAAAAGGCCCATTAGTGACTGGCAATGCGCCTGTCACTGATGACTAGTCACTGGTATGAGTTTACTAGTGACAGGCAAAGTGCCCGTCACTAGTATATGTATACTAGTGACAGGCAAAAGAGATGCATGTCACTGGTTGCGATCGCCGGTAATAAAAAAATGTTTTCCACGAATATTCCAGATAGCACAATAATATGATATACAAGTAAAATACATTTTCCATGGATATTTCATATAGCACAATAAGATATAGTACCAATCATATGTTCACATCACCCAATATGACATAATATTTGTACAACTAACACAATGGTATAAGAACTTGCAATCTATCATAGACAACAAAGAGTAGTTTGTTATGTAGCAAGCAGCTTGAACTCCATAGAACGGCACCACCACGTACACGTTGTTGTTCATATGCATAGTTGCAATTTCCTTTCACTGTGTTATATTTCCACCATCTTGTTGAGGTGCAAATTCTTTCATTCCGTCTTCTTTGTATGGACCTAAATGGCGCAAGACACTGATGATGTGCTTAACCTGATACAAACAAAGAAATCATGTTCATATAAAAGAAAACATGTTGCATTTACCAAATAAGCGAAAGGCTAGCATTCACATGTCTCTGATTTAGCATAGTGGCATACTGTGAGGATTATCTTACTTCAGCTACGATGCTATACAATCAATGGCAAGGAGAAAATGGAATTTAATCATTACAGATTGCACAGCTCAATGTCTCGGCTAGTAATTAAAATTTTACAATAGATTGGTGAAGAGAATCCTGTAAAGAAGTTTCCATTTATTCTTTGGGTAAGTAAATAAAAAACTTCTCCAAAACATGTTTTTAGTCGGTTTATCATTGGCACCCAAGGAATTAAAGTCATAAAGTACAAAAGAACATTAGTTTAAGATTAATTGATCCAGTTATAAACCTCTGTTCCATATGCTTGTCTGGCGGCCATGGAAGGTAAGAACAAAAAATAGCGAATGTTTGTATGTGCTTAAAATGACAGGAACCTTTTATTTCCAATAGTAAACTTGTGGTCCTTATTCCTCTCCTCACCAATCCATGACCGCAGGTTCCTTGAATACAACGTGACCATGACAGAAGTGCAAACATTGTTCTCAAGTGCATCAACCTAATCAAGCACATGGTAAGACTTTGGTGTCTAGAATAGTAATGCTAACTAGAACATTGGGCACGCAAATGTGAACTACGGATCCACCAAATGGAGATAGAGAAAAATTATTGGTAAAAATGATTCAATAAATCACGAAAGAGAATGCCGCCTGATACATAAATTGCGACTTTTGAAGTGGTAGGCATACCATTTGAATTACTCAATGTAATCCTTGGGAAGGAAACAAGGAAAATGATGCAAACCCAACATATGCTTCAGAGTGAGAACACATGCTTCATTGCAGCCCTTGGGGAGATTTACCGTTGAGTGTTAAAGGAGAGGAAAACTAAAAATCCTACCAGGTGAATGAGAACACATGCTTCATTGCAGCCCTTGGGGAGATTTACCGTTGAGTCTCCTTGCTAGAGAAGGAGCGGCAGTTTGTTAGCACATATCCATACAAAATTAATAGTGGGGAATTAATGAATTATCAAGAAACACACGCAGGTGATAGTTTCAAGCGGATGTAAGTGGCAGAACCTGATTTGTTGTTCCTTTGTTACCACGGGGTGTCAGATGGTACAATCACGCTGGTTGCCTCAATGGATCCAATATGCAAGGAGAAATAGCAGATGAAGAACACAACGGCTCAAATCCACACAACATCACCCAGATAGTGGGAGTAGCATGTCGGCTGGAGGCAAAACACCGGCGGATGTCCTAAGCAGATCGAGCCCTGTTCGGCAAGCTCGAGGTCGGCTCGATCCAGGCCGACGAGACGGGGTTGCCCCCGGCCTATCCTGTCACCATGGAACAGAACTGGGGCGGCGTAGGGGGCGGGGAGGCGGCGGCTGTATAGCGGAGGAACCCTATCTAGATGAGAAAAGAGCGCCTCGCGAGTCGCGAGAGAGCTACGCGGGGGAGTTTGCGGAAGAACCGCTTCGGTCGTGGCTGAATATAAGCAGGCACATACGTGGCCTTGTTAAAAAAAAGCAGGCACGTACCTGGCTAACTGTTTTGCGTGCAATCTGCATTTGCACGTAGATTCAGATTCAGTACTTCCTAATACCTGGCTGGACGCGCTGCTAGTCACATACCTGCATCTAACACAGTGGAGAACCGTCGGAGAGGAGATAAAAGAAAACGAAGGAAACTTGGCTTCATGCATCTACTCCGTATCAAAATCTTTGTTCCTTCTTTCATCTCAAGCTCGCGTCATCAAGATTTTCGTGGATTCACGGTTTCGTGTGGTACTTTTACGTTTCGCGTGGTAATTTTTTAAGATGAGGCACGGCTGATACACTCATCCTCAAAATGTTAGCCAACTTAATAAAATATAAAGTGTTTGTCTAGTGACAGTTATTTATAAATGCATGTCGCTAACACATTTGATCTTTCAGCCGGTCTCCACAAAAACTGCTAGCGACAGGCTTTTTTATGCGTCTGTCACTAGTGTTTTGTACTAGCGACATGCTTATACGAGCCTGTCACTAGTGTTTGTACTAGTGACAAGCTTAATTTTGTCTGTCACTAAACGCATGGTGGCTATAAGCGTTTCTGCAGTAGTGTTAAATTAAAATTTGAACTCAATTTTTCGTAAACATTAGTCTAAA
This sequence comes from Lolium rigidum, assembly GCF_022539505.1. NCBI lineage: Eukaryota > Viridiplantae > Streptophyta > Magnoliopsida > Poales > Poaceae > Lolium > Lolium rigidum. Next base: position 45,507,067 of record NC_061508.1, read on the forward strand.
CTATTGCAAATATATGTTGTAGATATGGCGTCCTCAATCAATTTTAACCAGTTCCTAGAGAAAGAAAAGCTTAAGAGCAACGGTAGCAACTTCACCGACTGGTTCCGTCATGTGAGGATCTTCCTCGCTGGCGGAAATCTGCAATATGTGCTTGATGCACCGCTAGGTGACCCTCCTGCAGAAACTGAAACCGATGAAGTAAAGAATGTTTACGAGACTCGGAAAACTCGGTACTCTCAAGTTCAGTGTGCCATCCTGTGCAGTCTGGAAGCCGATCTTCAAAAACGTTTTGAGCACCACGATCCTCATGAGTTGGTCAATGAGCTGAAAGCTATATTTGAAACTCATGCGGCCGTGGAATGCTATGAAGCATCGAAACACTTCTTCAGCTGCATGATGGAAGAAGGCAGCTCCGTTAGTGAGCACATGCTCGCCATGACCGGGCATGCGAAGAAACTCAGTGATCTGGGAATAGTGATTCCTAACAGTACGGGGATTAATCGTGTCCTTCAATCACTGCCACCTAGTTACAAGAACTTTGTGATGAACTACAATATGCAGAACATGAACAAAGAGTTACCTGAACTCTTCGCCATGTTAAAGTCTGCTGAGATTGAGATCAAGAAAGAGCACCAAGTGTTAATGGTCAACAAGACCACCAGTTTCAAGAAATAGGGCAAGTCTAAGGGAAAATTCAAGAAGGGTGGGCTGCCACGCCTCCTATGAAACCTAAGAATGGCCCTAAGCCTGATGCTGAGTGCTATTACTGCAAGGAGAAGGGACACTGGAAGCGTAATTGCTCCAAGTATTTGGCGGATCTGAAGAGCGGCCTTGTCAAGAAGAAGAAAGAAGGTATATCTGATATACATGTTATAGATGTTTATCTTACTGGCTCTCGTACTAGTACCTGGGTATTTGATACTGGTTCGGTTGCTCATATTTGTAACTCGAAACAGGAACTAAAGAATAAACGAAGACTACTAAAGGATGAAGTGACGATGCGCGTTGGAAATGGATCCAAAGTCGATGTGATCGTTGTCGGCACACTTCCTCTACATCTACCTTCGGGATTAGTTTTAAGCCTCAATAATTGTTATTTTGTACCCGCGTTGAGCATGAACATTATATTTGGATCTTGTTTAATGCAAGACGGTTATTCATTCAAGTCTGAGAATAATGGTTGTTCTATTTTTATGAATAATATCTTTTATGGTCGAGCACCTGAAAAGAATGGCTTATTTCTGTTAGATCTCGATAGTAGTGATACACATATACATAACATTGATGCTAAGAGAATTAAATTAAATGATAATTCTACTTATATGTGGCACTGTCATCTTGGTCATATTGGAGTGAAACGCATGAAGAAACTCCATACCGATGGATTACTTGAATCACTTGACTTTGAGTCACTTGATAGATGTGAAGCATGTCTAATGGGAAAAATGACTAAGACTCCATTCTCTGGTATTATGGAGCGAGCTACTGACTTATTGGAAATCATACATACCGATGTGTGCGGACCAATGAGTGTAGCATCGCGCGGTGGTTATTGTTATATTCTAACCTTCACAGATGATCTGAGTAGATATGGGTATATCTATTTCATGAAACATAAATCCGAAACTTTCGAGAAGTTTAAGGAATTCCAAAGTGAAGTAGAAAATCAACGTAACAAGAAGATTAAATTTCTACGATCTGATCACGGAGGTGAATATCTGAGTTATGAGTTTGGCATGTGATACGTCTCCGACGTATCGATAATTTCTTATGTTCCATGCCACATTATTGATGATATCTACATGTTTTATACATACTTTATGTCATATTTATGCATTTTCCGGCATTAACCTATTAACGAGATGCCGAAGAGCCAGTTGTTGTTTTCTGCTGTTTTTGGTTTCAGAAATCCTAGTAAGGAAATATTCTCGGAATTGGACGAAATCAACGCCCAGGGTCCTATTTTGCCACGAAGCTTCCGGAAGACCGAAGAGAAGACGAAGTGGGGCCACGGGGCGCCGCCACACTAGGGCGGCGCGGCCAGCATAGGGCCCGCGCGGCCCTGTTGTGTGGGCCCCCGTGACCCCTCCGAGGCTGCCCTTCCGCCTACATATAGTCTTCGTCGCGAAACCCCCGGTACCGAGAGCCACGATACGGAAAACCTTCCAGAGACGCCGCCGCCGCCAATCCCATCTCGGGGGATTCAGGAGATCGCCTCCGGCACCCTGCCGGAGAGGGGAATCATCTCTCGGAGGTCTCTTCATCGCCATGATCGCCTCCGGATCGATGTGTGAGTAGTTCACCCCTGGACTATGGGTCCATAGCAGTAGCTAGATGGTCGTCTTCTCCTCATGTGCTTCATTGTCGGATCTTGTGAGCTGCCTAACATGATCAAGATCATCTATCTATAATTCTATATGTTGTGTTTGTCGGGATCCGATGGATAGAGAATACTATGTTATGTTGATTATCAATCTATTACCTATGTGTTGTTTATGATCGTGCATGCTCTCCGTTATTAGTAGAGGCTGCGGCCAAGTTTTTACTCTTAACTCCAAGAGGGAGTATTTATGCTCGATAGTGGGTTCATGCCTCCATTAAATCTGGGACGAGTGACGGAAAGTTCTAAGGTTGTGGATGTGCTGTTGCCACTAGGGATAAAACATTGATGCTATGTCCGAGGATGTAGTTATTGATTACATTACGCACCATACTTAATGCAATTGTCCGTTGTTTGCAACTTAATACTGGAAGGGGTTCGGATGATAACTCTGAAGGTGGACTTTTTAGGCATAGATGCATGCTGGATAGCGGTCTATGTACTTTGTCGTAATGCCCAATTAAATCTCACAATACTCATCATATCATGTATGTGCATGGTCATGCCCTCTCTATTTGTCAATTGCCCGACCGTAATTTGTTCACCCAACATGCTATTTATCTTATGGGAGAGACACCTCTAGTGAACTGTGGACACCGGTCCATTCTTTTACATTGAATACGATCTACTCGCAATACTTGTTCTACTCGTTTTCTGCAAACAATCATCATCCACACTATACATCTAATCCTTTGTTACAGCAAGCCGGTGCGATTGACAACCTCACTTGTTTCGTTGGGGCAAAGTACTTTGGTTGTGTTGTGCGGGTTCCACGTTGGCGCCGGAATCCCTGGTGTTGCGCCGCACTACATCCCGCTGCCATCAACCTTCAACGTGCTTCTTGGCTCCTCCTGGTTCGATAAACCTTGGTTTCTTTCTGAGGGAAAACTTGCCGCTGTACGCATCACACCTTCCTCTTGGGGTTCCCAACGGACGCGTGTTGTACGCGCATCAAGCATTTTTTCCGGCGCCGTTGCCGGGGAGATCAAGGCACGCTGCAAGGGGAGTCTCCACAATCCAATCTCTTTACTTTGTTTTTGTCTTGCTTTATTTTATTTACTACTTTGTTTGTTGCACTCTATATCAAAAACACAAAAAAATTTAGTTACTTGCATTTACTTTATCTAGTTTTCTTTATTTACTACTGCTAAAATGGGTACTCCTGAAAATACTAAGTTGTGTGATTTCACTAGTTAGGCTAAATGGAAAACAACAAAAATATGAGAGATCTTTATGAACTTTATCTTGAATTAGGACATGATGTGTTTGAAGAGAGAATTAAAAAACCCATGGAACTTTATATGCATGCTAATGGGAATGTTATTAATATGAATGCTTTGAACACCATTGTTGCTAATGCTATGGAAGAATTTAAGCTTGGGGAGGTCGGTTTTGATGAAAATGATCTCTTTATCCCTCCGGGTATTGAGGAGAAAGTTTATGTTGATTATGATATGCCTCCTATATTTGATGATGAGAATAATAATGATAGCTACTTTGTTGAATTTGCTCCCACTACAATTAATAAGAATGACTATGCTTATGTTGGGAGTAGTAATAATTTTATGCATGAGACTCATGATAAGAATGTTTCATTTGATAGTTATATTGTTGAGTTTATTCATGATGCTACTGAAAGTTATTATGAGAGAGGAAAATATGGTTGTAGAAGTTTTGCATGTTACTAAAACACCTCTCTATATGCTGAAAATTTTGAAGTTACACTTGTTTTATCTTCCTATGCTTGTTGCATTATGCCTACATGACTTGTTTATTTACAAGATTCCTTTCCATAGGAAGTGGGTTAGGCTTAAATTTGTTTTGAATTTGCTTCTTGATGCTCTCTTTTGCTTCAACTCTTATTTCTTATGAGTGCATCATTAAAACTACTGAGCCCATCTTAATGGCTATAAAGAAAGCACTTCTTGGGAGACAACCCATGTTTTTACTATAGTATTTTTATTTTATATTTGAGTCTTGAAAGTTGTTTACTACTGTAGCAACATCTCCTTATCTTAGTTTTGTGCATTGTTGTGCCAAGTAAACTCGTTGATAGTAAGGTTCATACTAGATTTGGATTACTGCGCAGAAACAGATTTCTTTGCTGTCACGAATTTCGACCTGCCTCTCTGTAGGTAGCTCAGAAAATTATGCCAATTTACGTGAGTGATCCTCAGATATGTACGCAACTTTCATTAAATTTGGGAATTTTCATTTGAGCAAGTCTGGTGCCTCAATAAAATCCGTCTTTACGGACTGTTCTGTTTTGACAGATTCTGCCTTTTATTTCGCATTGCCTCTTTTGCTATGATGGATGAATTTCTTTGTTCCATTAATGTCCAGTAGCTTTGTGCAATGTCCAGAAGTGTTAAGAATGATTATGTCACCTCTGAACATGCGAATTTTTATTGTGCACTAACCCTCTAATGAGTTGTTTCGAGTTTGGTGTGGAGGAAGTTTTCAAGGATCAAGAGAGGAAGATGATACAATATGATCAAGGAGAGTGAAAGCTCTAAGCTTGGGGATGCCCCGGTGGTTCACCCCTGCATATTTTAAGAAGACTCAAGCGTCTAAGCTTGGGGATGCCCAAGGCATCCCCTTCTTCATCGACAACATTATCAGGTTCCTCCCCTGAAACTATATTTTTATTCCATCACATCTTATGTGCTTTGCTTGGAGCGTCGGTTTGTTTTTGTTTTTGTTTGAATAAAATGGATCCTAGAATTCATTATGTGGGAGAGAGACACGCTCCGCTGTAGCATATGGACAAATATGTCCTTAGGCTTTACTCATAGTATTCATGGCGAAGGTTGAAACTTCTTCGTTAAATTGTTATATGGTTGGAATCGAGAAATGCTACATGTAGTAATTCTAAAATGTCTTGAATAAATTGATACTTGGCAATTGTTGTGCTCATGTTTAAGCTGTTGCATCATATACTTTGCACCTATTAATGAAGAAATACATAGAGCTTGCTAAAATTTGGTTTGCATATTTGGTCTCTCTAAAGTCTAGATAATTTCTAGTATTGAGTTTGAACAACAAGGAAGACGGTGTAGAGTCTTATAATGTTTACAATATGTCTTTTATGTGAGTTTTACTGCACCGGTTCATCCTTGTGTTTGTTTCAAATAACCTTGCTAGCCTAAACCTTGTATCGAGAGGGAATACTTCTCATGCATCCAAAATCCTTGAGCCAACCACCATGCCATTTGTGTCCACCATACCTACCTACTACATGGTATTTCTCCGCCATTCCAAAGTAAATTGCTTGAGTGCTACCTTTAAAATTCCCATTCTTTACCTTTGCAATATATAGCTCATGGGACAAATAGCCTAAAAACTATTGTGGTATTGAATATGTACTTATGCACTTTATCTCTTATTAAGTTGCTTGTTGTGCGATAACCATGTTCCCGGGGACGCCATCAACTACTCTTTGTTGAATATCATGTGAGTTGCTATGCATGTCCGTCTTGTCTGAAGTAAGGGAGATTTACCACTCATTTAATGGTTAGAGCATGCATATTGTTAGAGAAGAACATTGGGCCGCTAACTAAAGCCATGATCCATGGTGGAAGTTTCAGTTTTGGACATATATCCTCAATCTCATATGAGAACATTAATTGTTGCTACATGCTTATGCATTAAAGAGGAGTCCATTATCTCGTTGTCTATGTTGTCCCGGTATGGATGTCTAAGTTGAGAATAATCAAAAGCGAGAAATCCAAATGCGAGCTTTCTCCTTAGACCTTTGTACGAGGCGGCATAGAGGTACCCCTTTGTGACACTTGGTTAAAACATGTGTATTGCGATAATCCCGGTAATCCAAGCTAATTAGGACAAGGTGCGGGCACTATTAGTATACTATGCATGAGGCTTGCAACTTGTAAGATATAATTTACATAATACATATGCTTTATTACTACCGTTGACAAAATTGTTTCTTGTTTTCAAAACCAAAGCTCTAGCACAAATATAGCATTCAATGCTTCCCTCTGCGAAGGGCCTTTCTTTTACTTTTATGTTGAGTCAGTTCACCTATCTCTCTCCACCTCAAGAAGCAAACACTTGTGTGAACTGTGCATTGATTCCTACATACTTGCATATTGCACTTGTTATATTACTTTACATTGACAATATCCATGAGATATACATGTTATAAGTTGAAAGAAACCGCTGAAACTTAGTCTTCCTTTGTGTTGCTTCAATACCTTTACTTTGATTTATTGCTTTATGAGTTAACTCTTATGCAAGACTTATTGATGCTTGTCTTGAAAGTACTATTCATGAAAAGTCTTTGCTTTATGATTCATTTGTTTACTCATGTCATTACCATTGTTTTGATCGCTGCATTCATTACATATGTTTACAATAGTATGATCAAGGTTATGATGGCATGTCACTCCAGAAATTATCTTTGTTATCGTTTACCTGCTCGGGACGAGCAGAACTAAGCTTGGGGATGCTGATACATCTCCGACGTATCGATAATTTCTTATGTTCCATGCCACATTATTGATGATATCTACATGTTTTATGCATACTTTATGTCATATTTATGCATTTTCCGGCATTAACCTATTAACGAGATGCCGAAGAGCCAGTTGCTGTTTTCTGCTGTTTTTGGTTTCAGAAATCCTAGTAGGGAAATATTCTCGGAATTGGACGAAATCAATGCCCAGGGTCCTATTTTGCCACGAAGCTTCCAGAAGACCGAAGAGAAGAAGAAGTGGGGCCACGGGGCGCCGCCACACTAGGGCGGCGCGGCCAGCATAGGGCCCGCGCGGCCCTGTTGTGTGGGGCCCTGATACGTCTACGACGTATCGATAATTTCTTATGTTCCATGCCACATTATTGATGATATCTACATGTTTTATGCACACTTTATGTCATATTCGTGCATTTTCTGGAACTAACCTATTAACAAGATGCCGAAGAGCCGTTGGCTGTTTTCTGCTGTTTTTGGTTTCAGAAATCCTAGTAACGAAATATTCTCGGAATTGGACGAAATCAACGCCCAGGGTCCTATTTTGCCACGAAGCTTCCAGAAGACCGAAGGAGAGTCGAAGTGGGGCCACGAGGTGGTGACACACCAGGGCGGCGGCCCGGCCC
>NC_061508.1:45514661-45538789 GCF_022539505.1 Lolium rigidum
TTAAACCGGTATCTCGATGGCTCAAACCATCCGGTTTGGCATGCCTTTGGCATACCGGGGGTCATCCCCCCAACAATGGGGGCAGAGACGGGCGGCACGGGCAGGGGCGCAGAGGGGACACCCTCAAGAGGCGATGGCGCCGTCGAGGATGCGGACCCTGCCGGAGGCGCGGACGCCGTAAGGGCAGGGTGCACCGAGGCCGGCCCGGTGGCGGAAGATCCAACCGTCCACGCCGGCGAGCCGTCCGTAGGCGCGAGGGCCAGGGGCCCAAGAGCGGTGGCCGAGGCAGCGGGCGAGGAGGCGCCGGAGGTGGTAACCATGAGCGCATGCGGGTTGGAGAAGAAAGAGCCGACGCTCCGTGTCCCGATCGGAGGCTGCTGCAAGGCAGCGGGGTCGACGGGGCGGGAGAGAAGGGCCGCGAGCGAGGCCGGAAGGTAGCCCGCGGTGGAGGAGCCGGAGGTAGCAACGCTATCCATGGCGGCGGCGAAGATCGGCGGCGATGGAGATGCGCGGCGGCTAGGGTTTAGGGTGGCGGAAGCGTAGGACCAAAACTAGTCTGATACCATGTGAGACAATAGAATTGGGGGAACCGGCTCAACCCTCTAGGGTTGGCCTATCACATATATATATAATGGGTGTGTTATAATGGTACAATACGTACACGTATACAGAAGCTATACATAGTCTAACAGGTTATTCAGTAAAGGTATATATATCAGAGTAACAGCAGTGCATATAATTGGACTAACAGCTGAACAAGGTTACCTGGACAACACCAAATTCTGAAAAATGGTGAAGACCAGATCATGTCACATGTTCATTCTGAGTTCCAACAAGTGCGAGGAAATAAAAGAACTCTGTCAGCCTTGAACTTGAGTTTAAACAAATGGGAGCTTGATCGGCTCCAGGAGACAAAATGAGGGCAGTGGAAAAGCCGCGTAATATGAGAATTCACTTTCTTGTGCCTTATTCCTAACTACCAACTCCAGGTATTGTTTTTGTCTGGCGGTATCTATCATTCCACGTGCTTTGCCAGGTGTGGATTCGGATTTTACATTTCTGAAATCCATCCATGCACGCAACGGAGAAGATAGCAGCCAAGGCATTCTCGTCACCTTGTCAGTCTTGCTGATGTCCCGTTCCTTGGGTCTATAAACAAATGGAGAATCAAGTATGCTGTATGCCCACCACTGGAGAGAAGCATAATGCTTAAGGCCGCCAATGTTTAACACATATTTACCGAGAAATATAGGCCACCACAAGTCATCGTGTGTTCAAATGCTTTCTGGTCATATATTCATGTTGTTTGTTTTCTGATGATCCTTGACTCCTGGACTAAATCATTTTCCTGACTAGATTCTTATTTGTAGTCTAGTCCTTTCTAAAACTTTTACAGATTGGTACAAAGCTTAAAGACAAACTGTGCCTGTAAACTTTATACTTCATTATGAACTTAGGACTGCTCTGGTACGAGGTTCATATTCAAGACAAATTGAAGGCTTCAGTTAAAGTTACTGTCTGGTTTCCTTAGTCGAATTTGTTCTGTGTGTGTACTTGCAGAGTTAGATCATTATTTTCTGTTCAGGTTTCATGTTTTTAATAGCGAATCCCACTGTTGTAGTCAAAGTTGATTGCTTCTGTCGTCCTCGATGATCACATTAGTCATTATATTAAACAATCCTACGTTCTTTATTAAGGCACTCCTTGGTAGTTCACTTTTGGTGTAGCTGTGTTTGTACCATCACTATGACGAATTACAGAAGGACATTGTTGTTTTTCCCTTGTCAGTGTGTAATAACAATGTGAACTAACATGTGGAACAGTCAAGCCGCAAAGGCAAATCGTGCCTATCGTCTCAGAGCACATTCGAAGGTAAATTCCACCCTTCTTAAAAGCTTGTACTAGAAGATAAATATTCTACAAATTCATGCGTTAGCGCTCCACCAGTTGAACCTCTCACCAGCTAGTTTTCTCTTCTAGGTTCCATTGCTGATACAGAATCTGCCAAGATCTTTCCTGATGTCTTCTTCCTGACAAATATAAAAACCAAGTGAATAGTACTCGCTTTTCTTTCGATATACATTTTGCCGTACTGTTCTGTGTAAGGCGCTGTCTTCTGATTTCAGGGACCGTACACCCCAGAAGAACAGGTGTCCTACTGATGTGTTTGTGTACCAAAGCCAGGATCTTATCCATTTCCGAGTTTACCATGTGTGACTGCAAATGACGGTACGGGGTCAAAAGACAGGGTTAGATGATTGGCACAGGAATATGACATATTTAATGATATAATACCAGGAAAATTATTGTATACTTTAGCGTGATTATGCTTGGTACCATTTGACTGAATTGTTCCAGGGGTACATCTTTCATTGCATCATTATACGGTCAAACATCATATATGTTGTAGGGCAGGTGCGTGAATGTGCAATTTAGCTATATCCTACTGTCAAGGCCTAAGAGTCGCAAGTATATATATTATGGTGGAGAAGGCCTGTGCCTGAATATTCAAGATCAGCACAAAATGATGGCAGCAATGACACCAGCCTTTGACATGTGTGCAGGAGAACAGAAGTTAGTACAGGCAAGTGGGCAGCAGTAGCACCTGGAGGCTAAAGGAATCCAATTAGTTTAGGTACTATCTGCTTCCAATGAGAAACGTCATACGACTTTGTGGCTCTTTGCAGTCCAGGAGATGCAACCTCCGTCAACCTATCTCCTTTGTTAAATCTCCTTGGTAGCTTGTAAACTCCGAAAAAATGTTTGAATAAATGAGCTAGCCAAAAAATAAAATCTTCCCAAATACAAGCGTTTTTTTTTGGCTTGCGATCAATAATAGTGGAGACTCTTCTAGCATCAAGGTTGGCTACAACCAGCTTGACACGGGAAGGATGGACGATCATATCTAACAAAACCAATAAAAGGCCATCGCAGTCCTAGTCATGATGTCTTAGAGGAGTTCAGGAAAAAAACAAGGTCAGGCCTTCCCAAACTTTCAGCACCAATACATACAACACATTGTTCCAATCAAGATCAAAGGATGAGACAAGTATTTTGCTCATAAACAGTAAAAAAGAAAGCAAACTTCCATTAAAAAAACACTTGTTTATGACCACTTCCAGACTTGTGAAGCATATATCTGTTAAAAAACCTCAACTGGTTCCTATAAAATGAACCTAAGATGCAAGTTGTGGCAGCAAGAGAAAGATCATATTCTACCACTACAACTCACAACACCACATTGCTTGAGAATTAAAAAGCTATAATATCAAACACAGCCCGCAAGCCAACATTCACACCACATTACTTGGGAATAATAAAGCTAATATCAAACACAGCCGCAAGCCAACATTCACATATCATCATAGGACCAAAAGAAACCTCTCAAATTATGCATGCTTGCAGAGTAGATTAAACTGGACGTCGCAAGTAGGTGGATGGAAATAAGGATGGGGTATCATCATAGGCGAAATTTACAAGTGTCGCTAGTTCCCAACGATAAGTCCAAATATGACTACTACTACTCTACTAGGATAATAAGTGAAGTTCATATTTTGAACTTCAACTGACACCCTAAAAGCTGAATATAGTTCAGTCTCCATTTGCGAACTCATTGCCCAGTTGCTTCATGTAGATTGGATACACTAAAGCACCTGAAAAACATATGGTAAATGGGAAACAAAGGTTAGCCAATATTGGTAGTATGTATGATGGGAACTACGAAAGTGGAAAGAAACAAGAGTGCTTGTTAGAAGAACTAGGAGTGGTGGTGATCATTTGCAAATGTTAAGCAAGCACCTGAACATTGTATAGAAAGATACTAACTAGTAACCTAAAGACTTCTCCTCAGACATGACACATTCATGGTCACATATCAAGACTCTCAAGTCAATAAAACTAGAATATAGAAACGATTTAGTTCAACAGATGTTGTTCTATCATACTTTTATACTCCCAAAGCAACAAGGTGTTTCTTAGGACTAGTACTGTTTCTGTAATCAGCTAAGAGTGTGCCTTCCTTACAGAAATGTGAAAACAAATTTTACACACAGAAAACAGAACTACATGCAAAGATAGAGCACACAGTTCAAATGCCTATATCGGGCAAGGCTGAGACAAACTGAATCTTGCATAGATTCAGTTAACAGAAATGGAAAAACTGTCCAGCTGTTCTTTTTTCAAGTTCACAACTAACTGCAACGCAGGACATAGTTAAGGTGGACTATATTGTATTAAAATATAACTTTGGCAATTATTCCAGACACACAGCAAACATATGCTTGCTAATAAACTTTTCAAATACTGAACTCAATGGTTCAACCAAAGCTGACAACTGTACGTACCTGCACTCAGTGCATATCTGAATCTCACGCCTTCAATTTCTTGGAGGCCTTCAATTTCTTGGAGTAGGAACTTTGCCTGATGATATAAACCTGCATCATTTATATCGCAGAGGCTGCACTGTTAGCAGCGACACACATGACTGTTTCCAGCTGTCAGTACTTTTATGAATACTTCCTATTCATGGATAACCAAAGGAATAGGCTACGAGGAAACATTTATTTACAAGTACCATTCAATCTGCTTAATATGAAAAATTCCATAGGAATATTCCCATCGACAAACAGGTCCAATCTTTCATTCTGTTTAAAAATGTAGACTGTCTTTGCAAGTTATTGCCTGTAAATGGAACAGTGGCTATGCTCAACAATTTGATTCTACAACATAGAGAACCTTATTTTGCCATGTACTCAACCAACTTCACATCACTAAGATATAATGTTTTTGAAGCACAAGACAGACACATTTGGAACATAACTACATGTGCATAAATCATGTGAAATGGCACATCCATTCTCACTGGATAGAACGTTTCCTGCATATACTCTGCTCCAGAGAAGAAAAAAAAGGAGATGCAGAAGGCAGCAGACTCTGACCTTAAATGTGGTGCGCTGGATGAGCTCGAAGACGAGGCAGTCCCCGTCGACCAGCTCGTGATCGATGGAGAACTTCCTCCATCCGGCGCTGAGGCCCCTCTTGAGCGCGAGGTAGAGCGATTCAACCTCGTCATCCACCTCGTCCACCAGAGTGAGGAACTCGTCACGCTTGGGCAGGTACTTCCGGCAGAAGTCCGTGGGCAGCCCCTGCCAAATCGAAGATAGCACTATTAATTACCAGCAGCAGGCCGTGGGTTTCATCCGAGGAGTGAGCAACACGGTTGGTGGATGCTTAATTACCAGCCAGAATCCGCCGGAGACGTGGGACTGCGTCAGGGGCTTGACGAAGGTGGGGTAGTCGGAGCCGAGCTTCTCCTGCAGCTCCTCGCCCTTGCTGGTGGCGTACTCCCTGGCCTCGTCGGACGCGTAGACCCGGTTGGCGAGGTCCTTCCGCGTGCTGGTCGTCCTCCTCCCCCTGGTCTTCTTCCTGCCGTCCAGGACCGAGTACACCTCCTGCGCGCAAGATGCAGGATTGGGTCAGTCACAGTAGAATGCGGGAAGAGGAGATCTGAAAAGGTTGTTAGCGGATATGGCGACGAGGTAGAGGTCGGACCTCGTAGCGGTAGTTTGGTTTGTCCGGGTTGCTGGCGTTGCGGTCGGACCGGCGGACCACCACCGGCGCGTCGTCGCGCGGCGCCGCCCTCTTGCGCTTCACGGACTTGGCCTGCGAGACGCACCGACCGGAAACGAGGCGAGTCAGGTAAAACAAAGAAGAGGAAATCTAGTCGGCGGGGGAAGGAGGATGGGGATCTGACCGGCGATGGCTTGGGGATGGCGTCCTTGACGGCGGCGGAGAGGTGGTGCAGGCGCAGCTCGTCCATCTTGCGCTGGTTGGCCTCCATGATCAGGCGGCGCTGCTCCTCGTAGGCGCTGGCTCCGGTCATCTCGTCGCCGATTGTTCCTTCTCTCTCTCTCTGGGTGTTGAGGGGAGAATGGGGGGATTGGCAGAAGTGGCGAGTGGGGAAAGCTGCGGCGGCGGCGGCGGCCAATAAATCGGGGTGGTGGGCGGGAAGGGGAGGTGGCCGCAAGGACCCGGTCCATGGACCGGCTGCCTCTGGACCGGCTGCACGACGGGTGTGGTGCATGGACCGGGTCGATGGAGCTGCGCCAGGCGAAGGGCCGCTAGATTCAAACGTTCGAAATCGCTTGCCCTTTTTTCAGGGACGGGCACACGTGATCTACTGGAGGGCCCACAAGGCAGTGACGCAAGTCCTGCGTGGTGGTGATTTATTGGTTTATTTACGGGCGAGCTGAGTTTGGCAGGAGTTCGTAGTAATTGGAGAAAGGAATCATGTAATTTTGGCAATTCATTTATTTTGATTAATTAGCAAGGCGAAGATTGGATTGTTTTTCGTTAATTACGGAACGGGAATCGAGCGGTGACGTTTATTATGGCGTTGCCTTGCGCGGACGCATCGTGATCAGACGTGCGGCTTCCACTAGTGCGTCGTGTCGCCTGGTTATACGGCCACTACCTGCTGCAGACTTCCCCTGGTTTATAATTTACCAAATAGCTACGTATACATAAATAAAGATTAATGTGTACTGTATATAATATTGCGCTGATTGATCATCACGCTTTATTCACGGCGCGAGCGAATTCGGAAGGACCGTTCTGCTAGCGTCCACGTTAGCCTCCCTTGTTTAATAGTATATCAACCACCATAAAACGGAATGCACATAGTAATATGGAAAAATATAAAGCTGTATGTTAATTTTTAAAAAAATGTATACTAATTCAAACTTTACAAAAATTGATTTTCACTAAACGTAGAACGCGCGGTAATGTGAACTGAACGAGTAATACACATCTGTTTTGGCAAAGAATTAGAAGAGCGGTAAGAAGGATGAAGACTACAAATACACTTATATGTAGACAAAGTGGATACAAGTCTCTCCACCAACTTATATAAAGGGCCCATGATCTTTTATACTCGCTCCGAGTTGGCTGACATCACCTGGGAGGCAGCGTTCCCATTTTGCTCGCTTAGAGCATCTCCACCCCAAAATGTTCCACAAAACACGCCGAATTAAGCGTTTGGGGGACGTATTTCATTTGTGCCGCGTTTGGGGGACGTCGCTCCCCAGTCGCGGCCCCCAAACAAAATTTTGAAAATTTTAAACTTAACGAGATTCGATTAGATTCGTCCAAACTTACATAGATTCGAACGAAATTTAACTAAATTTAAACTAAACCTAATCTAGAAGTACTTGCGGTGTCCGGAGGCGTCGTAGTACTGCTGGAAGTTGTACATCTCGTCGGTGACGACCTCCTGCTTGACGCGCTCGGGGACGGGCTCGTCCTTCACCAAGCCGCTTGGTCCTGCCTCGTCGTCGTCGGTGAGGTCCACGAGCGGCTTGCCGGAGTCGCGGATGGACATGGCGATCGCCGTCTCGACGTCGCCCCTCCAGGCGTCCTTGTCGTTGAGCGACGCCAAGAACGCCGCCCGCAGACCTGGGAAGTCCTCGGGGTCTTCGCTGCTGGCGATGAGCCGCTGCTTCCGCTCGTACTCCGCCAGCAGCGCCGCCTGCGACGCTTCCTCCAGCTCCTCCTTCACCTCCGGCTTCGGGATGAGGAGGGCGCCGCCGCGCCTCTCTTGCTGCCGCCGGCTGCCGCTGCCGCTGCCGCCACGCCTCGTGTTCACGGGCGTCGCCGGCTCCTCCTTCACCTCCCGTTTGAGGACGGTGTAGGGCGCCGAGCGGTACGATGAGGACGGCGTCGATCGCGCCGGTCCTGAGGAAGAAGAGTGCGAGGAGGACGAGTACGCCGTCCTCCTCGGCTACCATTGCGCTGGTCCTCCTCGAGGAGATGGTGGCGGTGACGATGGCGTCTCCAACCTTGGAGCGCCGTTGCGGATGCCGCGGATGACGTTCTCGAGGTGCGCCCCGGAACGCCCCAGAACAGGGCGCGGCCGTCCTTGTTCCAGCTAATGGGCCCGCCGACGAGCCCCTAGGTGTTGTGCATCTCGACGTCGTACTTCGCCTTGAAGTACGTCTTCCACCAGTCGTCGTTGTTGTTCGCTGCCCACGTCGAATCCTGCCGCTCGGCGGCGGTGAGTTGAGCCCGCCGGGCCCTGATGTCGTCCCTCCATTGCTCCGTGCCCGGCTTCAGCGGCGGCGGGACGCCAATGCCGTTCACGGCCATCTTCCAGTCGCCGCTGCTTGGCAGCCGCATGTCCGGCGGGACTGGATATTGGGCGTGGTACAGCGCCCACGCCTCCGGCACGGTTAGGCTGCCACGACCGAAGCCGTTCGCCGCGGCGATCTTGTGGGAGGACGAGCTCAACATTTTTGGAGCGGTGAGGAGAAGATCTGCGAGGGGGAGGCAGCGACGAGAAGGTTTGGGAGCGGTGAGAAATTGGGACGAACTGCAGGGTGTCTTAATGTACAGCGGCGGCAGCGGGGTGGTTGCACGCAATAACGCCGGCGCGGATGGCCACGCGGCCATGCACGACGAGACGCGTCCCTGCGTCGCCTGGGAAAACAGGGACGCCATTAACGTCGCTTGACCAAAGGTAGGCGACGGGGTTTTAGGCTTCCGAGCCGCTGACGCGTCGGGCCCGCGTCGGTTCGCCTCGCTTTTCGTTGTGTCCGGCGTGCTCGGAGCGTCCCTTGTGGGACGGGGACGGGCTCGGGGCGCCGGACACCGTATCGGGGCACGCCGGACAAAAATGGGCTTTGGGGGACGCGGCTGGAACGTTTTTTTGGTCCGGCGCGCCCCAAATTGCTTTTGGGGGACGCTTTGGGGGACGCGGCTGGAGATGCTCTTACGGCTACCCGGATCGGCTCGGACCATACTCGTCTACTCTTGTCCAGTGGAGAAGAGAACAGACGTACACCACCCATATTTTTCTTCCAGACTTGGTGGTTTAGCGTACCAGGGTTCGAGGAGTTGGTTAGGGGGAAACTACAGAGCTTCATTACAGGGTTGGGGCCGCACAACTGTTACATTGAGATGTGGCAATGTGTGGCAAGCAATACCCGGCAGTTCCTCAAAGGGTGGGGAGCGAATCTGGGTAAGGAAAAACGGGATTTTCGTGCAAACCTACTACTCCAGGTGTCAAATCTGGATAGGGTTGCTGACTCATCTGGGTTGGATGAGGAGGGGTGGGCGCTTAGATATCATTTGGAGGATCAGCTTTTGGCTCTAGACCGCGCGGATGAGGAGTACTGGCGTCAACGCAGCAGAGTGCAATGGACTCTTAGGGGAGACTCCTACACAGCTTACTTCCATGCCATTGCGAATGGGCCCAGGCGCAAATGCGCGATCCCCATACTCATCACCTACCAGGGGGAGGTGCATGAGCAACGGGATCTGATGGAGCACATCTACCAATTCTATCAGGGTTTGATGGGATCGGAGGGGGAGACGAGGCGCTTCGCGCTGGGATCTTGATGACGCGTGAAGCACACGTCCGTTGGGAACCCCAAGAGGAAGGTGTGATGCGTACAGCAGCAAGTTTTCCCTCAGTAAGAAACCAAGGTTATCGAACCAGTAGGAGATGAAGGCCGCGTGAAGGTTGTTGGTGAAGGAGTGTAGTGCGGCGCAACACCAGGGATTCCGGCGCCAACGTGGAACCTGCACAACACAATCAAAATACTTTGCCCCAACTTAACAGTGAGGTTGTCAATCTCACCGGCTTGCTGTAAACAAAGGATTAAACGTATGGTGTGAAGAATGATGTTTGTTTGCAAAGAACAGCATAGAACAATGATTGCAGTAGGTTGTATTTCAGATGTAAAAGAATGGACCGGGGTCCACAGTTCACTAGTGGTGTCTCTCCAATAAGATAAATAGCATGTTGGGTGAACAAATTACAGTTGGGCAATTGACAAATAGAGAGGGCATAACAATGCACATACATATCATGATGACTACTATGAGATTTAATTAGGGCATTACGACAAAGAACATAGACCGCTATCCAAGCATGCATCTATGCCTAAAAAGTCCACCTTCGGGTTAGCATCCGCACCCCTTCCAGTATTAAGTTGCAAACAACAGACAATTGCATTAAGTATTGTGCGTAATGTAAACAATACAAATATCCTTAGACAAAGCATTGATGTTTTATCCCTAGTGGCAATAGCACATCCACAACCTTAGAACTTTCTGTCACTGTCCCAGATTTAATGGCGGCATGAACCCACTATCTAGCATAAATACTACCTCTTGGAGTTACAAGTATCAACTTGGCCAGGGCCTCTACTAGCAACGGAGAGCATGCAAGATCATAAAAAACACATATATGATAGATCGATAATCAACTTGACATAGTATTCCATATTCATCGGATCCCAACAAACACAACATGTAGCATTACAAATAGATGATCTTGATCATGATAGGCAGCTCACAAGATCTAAACATGATAGCACAAGAGGAGAAGACAACCATCTAGCTACTGCTATGGACCCATAGTCCAAGGATGAACTACTCACGCATCAGTCCGGAGGCGGGCATGGTGATGTAGAGCCCTCCGGTGATGATTCCCCTCTCCAGCAGGGTGCCGGAGGCGATCTTCAGAACCCCCCGAGATGGGGTTGACGGCGGCGGCGTCTCGGTAACTTTTCTCATATCGTGGCTCTCGGTACTAGGGTTTTTGCGACGGAAGGATTATATAGGCGAAGGGGCAGAGTCGGGGGACGCTCGAGGAGCCCACCCCATAAGGCGGTGCGGCCAGGGGTGGGGTCGCGCCCCCCTATGGTGTGGCCGCCTCGTGCCCCCTCTCCGTCTCCTCTTCGGTGTTCTGGAAGGCTCCGTGGAAAATAAGACCGTGGGCTTTTGTTTCGTCCAATTCCGAGAATATTTCCCGTGTAAGATTTCTGAAACCAAAAACAGCAGAAAACAGGAACTGGCGTTTCGGCATCTTGTTAATAGGTTAGTACCGGAAAATGCATCAAAATGATATAAAGTGTATATAAAACATGTGAGTATTGTCATAAAACTAGCATGGAACATAAGAAATTATAGATACGTTTGAGACGTATCAAGCATCCCCGAGCTTAGTTCCTACTCGCCCTCGAGTAGGTAAACGATAAAAAGGATAATTTCTGAAGTTACATGCTACTATCATAATCTTGATCAATACTATTGTAAAGCATATGAGATGAATGAAGTGATTGAAAGCAATGGTCTATAGTTTGTTAACAAATAGATAATGACTAAACAACTGAATCATATAGAAAAGACTTTTCATGAATAGTACTTTCAAGACAAGCATCAACAAGTCTTGCATAAGAGTTAACTCTTAAAGCAATAGATTCTTGATAGAAGGTTTTGAAGCAACACAAAGGAAGATTAAAGTTTCAGTAGTTGCTTTCAACTTTCAACATGTATATCTCATGGATAATTGTCAACATAAAGTAATATGATGAGTGCAAATAAGCAAGTATGTAAGAATCAATGCACACAGTTGACACAAGTGTTTGCTTCTAAGATAGAAAGAAGTAGGTAAACCGACTCAACATAAAGTAAAAGAAAGGCCCTTCGCGAGGGAAGCGGGGATTACTTATGTGCTAGAGCTTTTTATTTTGAAAACATGGAAACAATTTTGTCAACGGTAGTAATAATTCATATGTGTTATGCATAAAACCTCCTATAAGTTGCAAGCCTCGTGCATCGAATACTAATAGTGCCCGCTCCTTGTCCTAATTAGCTCGGATTTCCATGGATTATCATTGCATTACATATGTTTCAACCAAGTGTCACAAAGGGGTACCTCTATGCCACCTGTACAAAGGTCCAAGGAGATAAATCGCATTTGATTTCTCGATTTTGATAGATCTCAACTTGAGGACATCCATACCGGGACAACATAGAAAACAGATAATGGACTCCTCTTTAATGCTTAAAGCATTCAACAACAGATAATATTCTCATAAGAGATTTGAGGATTAATGTCCAAGCTGAAACTTCCACCATGATACATGGTTTTGGTTGGCGGCCCAATGTTCTTCTCTAACAATATACATACTCAAACCATTTAACTCATGGCAAATCTCCCTTACTTCAGACAAGACGAACATGCATAGCAACTCACATGATATTCAACAAAGGTGTGATAGGTTGATGGCGTCCCCAGATAACATGGTTACCGCTCAACAAGCAACTTATAAGAAATAAGATACATAAGCGACATATTCATTACCACAATAGTTTTTTTGGCTACTTTCCCATGAGCTATGTATTGCAAAGACAAGGAATGCAATTTTTAAAGGTAGCACGCAAGCAATTTACTTGGAATGGCAGAAAAATACCACATAGTAGGTAGTTATGGTGGACACAAATGGCATAAGTTCTGGCTCAAGGTTTTGGATGCATGAGAAGCATTCCCTCTCAGTACAAGGCTAGGGCTAGCAAGGTTGTTTGAAGCAAACACAAGTATGAACCGGTACAACAAAACTTACATAAGAACATATTGCAAACATTATAAGACTCTACACTGTCTTCCTTGTTGTTCAAACACTTTTACCAGAAAATATCTAGACTTTAGAGAGACCAATCATGCAAACCAAATTTCAACAAGCTCTACGGTAGTTCTCCACTAATAGGTTTAAACTACATGATGCAAGAGCTTAAACATGATCTACTTGAGAGCTCAAAACAATTGCCAAGTATCAAATTATTCAAGACAATATACCAATTACCACATGAAGCATTTTCTGTATCCAACCAAAAAGCAATGAAGCGGCTTTCAACCTTCGCCATGAACATTAAAAGTAAAACTAAGAACACTGATACGTCTCAAACGTATCTATAATTTCTTATGTTCCATGCTACTTTTATGATGATACTCACATGTTTTATACACATTATATGTCATTATTATGCATTTTCCGGCACTAACCTATTGACGAGATGCCGAAGAGCCGATTCTTTGTTTTCTGCTGTTTTTGGTTTCAGAAATCCTACAAAGGAAATATTCTCGGAATTGGACGAAATCAACGCCCAGGGTCTTATTTTTCCACGAAGATTCCAGAAGACCGAAAGGATTACGAAGTGGGGCGACGAGGCGCCGCCACGCCAGGGCCACGCGACCAGGCTAGGGCCCACGCCGCCCTGTTGTGTGGGGCCCTCGTGCCGCCCCTAAACCTACCCTTCCGCCTACTTAAAGCCTTCGTCGCGAAAACCCCAATACCGAGAGCCACGATGCAGAAAACCTTACAGAGACGCCGCCGCCAATCCCATCTCGGGGGATTCAGGAGATCGCCTCCGGCACCCTGCCGGAGAGGGGAATCATCTCCCGGAGGTCTCTTCATCGCCATGATCGCCTCCGGATCGATGTGTGAGTAGTTCACCCCTGGACTATGGGTCCATAGCAGTAGCTAGATAGTTGTCTTCTCCTCATTGTGCTATCATGTTAGATCTTGTGAGCTGCCTATCATGATCAAGATCATCTATTTGTAATGCTACATGTTGTGTTTGTTGGGATCCGATGAATATTGAATACTATGTCAAGTTGATTATCAATCTATCATATATGTTGTTTATGTTCTTGCATGCTCTCCATTGCTAGTAGAGGCTCTGGCCAAGTTGATACTTGTGACTCCAAGAGGGAGTATTTATGCTCGATAGTGGGTTCATGCCTCCATTGAATGCGGGGAGTGACAAACAACCTCTAAGGTTGTGGATGTGCTGTTGCCACTAGGGATAAAACATCGGTGCTTTGTCTAAGGATATTTGTGTTGATTACATTACGCGCCATACTTAATGCAATTGTCTCGTTGTTTGCAACTTAATACTCGGAAGGGGTTCGGATGATAACCTCGAAGGTGGACTTTTTAGGCATAGATGCATGCTCGGATAGCGGTCTATGTACTTTGTCGTAATGCCCCGATGAAATCTCATAGTACTCATCATGATATATGTATGTGCATTGTTATGCCTTCTTTATTTGTCAATTGCCCAACTGTAATTTGTTCACCCAACATGTTATTTATCTTATGGGAGAGACACCACTAGTGAACTGTGGACCCCGGTCCATTCTTTACATCTCGAAATACAATCTATCGCAAACTATGTTCTTTACTCGTTCTTCGCAAACAATCATCATCATCCACACTATACATCTAATCCTTTGTTTACAGCAAGCCGGTGAGATTGACAACCTCACTGTTACGTTGGGGCAAAGTACTTTGATTGTGTTGTGCAGGTTCCACGTTGGCGACGGAATCCCTGGTGTTGCGCCGCACTACACTCCGCCACCAACAACCTTCACGTGTTCCTTGACTCCTACTGGTTCGATAACCTTGATTTCTTACTGAGGGAAAACTTACTGCTGTGCGCATTACACCTTCCTCATGGGGTTCCCAACGGACGTGTCGACTACACACCATCAAGACTGTTTTCTGGCGCCGTTGCCGGGGAGATCAAGACACGCTGCAAGGGGAGTCTCCCACATCCAATCTCTTTACTTTGTTTTTGTCTTGCTTTACTTTACTTTATTTACTCGCTTTGTTTGCTCTTATATCAAAAACACAAAAAAAAATTAGTTGCTAGTTTTTTACTTTATTTACTGTCTTGTTCTCTATATTAAAAACACAAAAAAATTAGTTACTTGCATTTACTTTATTTAGTTTGCTTTATTTACTACTGCTAAAATGGGTACTGTTGAGAATACTAAGTTGTGTGACTTCACTAGCACAAATAATAATGATTTCTTATGCACACCTATTGCTCCACCTGCTACTACAGCGAGAATTCTTTGAAATTAAACCTGCTTTACTAAATCTTGTTATGAGAGAGCAATTTTCTCGGTGTTAGTTCCGATGATGCTCGCTGCCCATCTTAATAATTTTGTTGAACTTTGTGAAATGCAAAAGTATAAGGATGTAGATGGTGACATTATTAAATTAAAATTGTTTCCTTTCTCCTTAAGAGGAAGAGCTAAAGATTGGTTGCTATCTTTGCCTAGAAATAGTATTGATTCATGGACTAAATGTAAGGATGCTTTTATTGGTAGATATTATCCTCCCGCTAAAATTATATCTTTGAGAAGTAGCATAATGAATTTTAAGCAATTAGATAATGAACATGTTGCTCAAGCATGGGAGAGAATGAAATCTTTGGTGAAGAATTGCCCTACCCATGGACTGACTACTTGGATGATCATCCAAACCTTTTATGCAGGATTGAATTTTTCTTTGCGGAACCTATTGGATTCAGCTGCTGGAGGTACCTTTATGTCCATCACTTTGGGGGCGGCAACAAAGCTCCTTGATAATATGATGATAAATTACTCTGAATAGCACACGGAAAGAGCTCCACAAGGTAAGAAGGTAAATTCTGTTGAAGAAACCTCCTCCTTGAGTGATAAGATTGATGCGATTATGTCTATGCTTGTGAATGGTAGATCTAATGTTGATCCTAATAATGTTCCTTTAGCTTCATTGGTTGCCCAAGAAGAACATGTTGATGTGAATTTCATTAAAAATAATAATTTCAACAACAATGATTATAGGAATAATTCTGGTAACAACTATAGACCATATCCTTCTGCTAATGGTAATAGTTATGGTAATTCTTATGGTAGATTTGTTTCGCTTAATGAGGAAAAGATGTTAAAAATTGAAAGAGATACTAAGAGCTTTATGCAATCACAATATGAGCAAAATCAATTGTTTACTAAAACTATGAATGAACAATCTGCCTTGTTGAAAAATATAGGAAATCAACTTGAAAATTTAAATATGGAGATTTCTGGTTTGCAAACTAAGCTTTCAAATGCTGAAAACCGAATCTCATACATGTCTGCGTCACAATCTTCTTTAATTAATAAAATGGCTGCTAAACCTGAGGATATTGATAATAAAATTGTTACTACAACAAATGCCTGATGTCTACGGGAGCTTCTATTCTTGTAGACAGTGTTGGGCCTCCAAGAGCAGAGGTTTGTAGAACAGCAGCAAGTTTCCCTTAAGTGGATCACCCAAGGTTTATCGAACTCAGGGAGGAAGAGGTCAAAGATATCCCTCTCACGCAACCCCGCAACCACAAAGCAAGCAGTCTCTTGTGTCCCCAACACACCTAATAGGTGCACTAGTTCGGCGAAGAGATAGTGAAATACAAGTGGTATGAATGAATATGAGCGAGTAGTACGGCGCCTGAAAAGTGCTTGTCTGGCATGCGATTGATGGTATTAATATTGCAGGAAGTAAAGATGCGATAAAACAATAAACAAGCAGCGATAGCGATATTTAGGAACAAGGCCTAGGGATCATACTTTCACTAGTGGACACTCTCAACATTGATCACATAACAGAATAAATATATAGATGCTAGACTCTACACCCTCTTGTTGGATGATGAACACCACTAAGCTGTGTAGGATTACACGAACCCTCAATGCCGGAGTTAACAAGCTCCACAATATTCAATGTTCATATTTAAATAACCTTAGAGTGCATGACAGATCAACATAACCAAACCAAGTACTAACATAGCATGCACACTCGTCACCTTCACACTACGAAAGGAGGAATAGATCACATCAATACCATCATAGCAATAGTTAACTTCATAATCTACAAGAGATCACAATCATAGCCTACGCCAAGTACTACACGATGCACACACTCGTCACCATTACACCGTGCGGGAGGAATAAACTACTTTAATAACATCACTAGAGTAGCACACGGATATATTGTGATACAAAACACATTGCAATCATAAAGAGATATAAATAAGCACTTCACTATGCCATTCATAACAGTGAATAAGTATTCTCGTGAAATATAGCCTAAGAGACCCACACGGTGCACACACTCGTCACCTTTACACACGTGGGACAAGGAGTCTCCGGAGATCACATAAGTAAAACCCACTTGACTAGCATAATGACATCTAGATTACAAGCATCATCATATGAATCTCAATCATGTAAGGCAGCTCATGAGATTATTGTATTGAAGCACATAGGAGAGAGAGTAACCACATAGCTACCGGTACAGCCCCGAGCCTCGATGGAGAACTACTCCCTCCTCATGGGAGACAGCAGCGTTGATGGAGATGGCGGTGGTGTCGATGGAGGAGCCTTCCGGGAGCACTTCCCCGTCCCGGCGGCGTGCCGGAACAGAGACTCCTGTCCCCCGGATCTTGGCTTCGCGATGGCGGCGGCTCCGGAAGGTTTTCTCCGGTTTCGTCGAACGTGTCGGGGTTTTCGCGACGGAGGCTTTAAATAGGCGGAAGGGCAAGGTCGGAGGGGGTCCGGGGCCACCGGACACTAGGGCGGCGCGCCCTCTCCGGGCCGCGCCGCCACCATGTGTGGGCCCCCTGTGGCCCCTCTCGGACGGTTCTCGGGTGTTCGGAAGCTCCCGGGGATTCTAAGATCTTCGGTGTTGATTTCGTCCGATTCCGAGAATATTTCCTTACTAGGATTTCGAAACCAAAAACAGCAGAAAACAGGAACTGGCCCTTCGGCATCTCGTCAATAGGTTAGTTCCGGAAAACGCATAAATATGACATATAATGTGTATAAAACATGTAGATATCATCAATAAAGTGGCATGGAACATAAGAAATTATCGATACGTCGGAGACGTATCAGCATCCCCAAGCTTAGTTCTCGCTCGTCCCGAGCAGGTAAACGATAACAAAGATAATTTCTGGAGTGACATGCCATCATAACCTTGATCATACTATTGTAAGCATATGTAACGAATGCAGCGATCAAAACAATGTAAATGACATGAGTAAACAAATGAATCATATAGCAAAGATTTTTCATGAGTAGTACTTCAAGACAAGCATCAATAAGTCTTGCATAAGAGTTAACTCATAAAGCAATAATTCAAAGAAAAAGGTATTGAAGCAACACAAAGGAAGATTAAGTTCAGCGGTTGCTTTCAACTTGTAACATGATTATCTCATGGATAATTGTCAACACAAAGTAATATAACAAGTGCAATAGGTAAACATGTAAGAATCAATGCACACAGTTGATACAAGTGTTTGCTTCTAAGATAGAAGGAATAGGCAAACTGACTCAACAATAAAGTAAAAGAATGGCCCTTCGCAGAGGGAAGCAGGGATTAAATCATGTGCTAGAGCTTTTCAAGTTTTGAAATCATATAGAGAGCATAAAAGTAAAGTTTTGAGAGGTGTTTGTTGTTGTCAACGAATGGTAATGGGTACTCTAACTACCTTATCAACCGGACTTTCAAGAGCGGCTCCCATGAAGGACGTTATCTCTACCAAGCAAGGTAGATCATCCCTCTTCTCTTTTGTTTACACATGTACTTTAGTTTAGTTTTTCTTTATTTATGGATGACACTCCTCCCAACCTTTTGCTTACACAAGCCATGGCTAACCGAATCCTCGGGTGCCTTCCAACAATCACATACCATGAAGGAGTGTCTATTTGCAAAATTAAGTTGCTTACTCGATGAATCGGAGCAAAACATGTGAAGAGAATTATTAATGCAAGTTAATTAATTGGGGCTGGGCACCCCATTGCCGGCTCTTTTTGCAAAATTATTGGATAAGCGGATGAAGCCACTAGTCCATTGTGAAAGTCTGTCAAAAGTAAATGACAAGATCGAAAGATAAAACACCACATACTTCCTCATGAGCTATAAAACATTGACACAAATAAGATATAATAGCTTTTGAATTGTTTAAAGGTAGCACATGAAGTATTTGCTTGGAATGGCGGAGAAATACCATGTGGTAGGTAGGTATGGTGGACACAAATGGCATAGTATTTGGCTCAAGGATTTGGATGCACGAGAAGAATTCCTCTCAATACAAGGCTAGGCTAGCAAGGTCGTTTGAAGCAAACTCAAGTATAAAAGGTGCAGCAAAGCTCACATATGAACATATTGTAACTATTATAAGACTTTACATTGTCTCCTTGTTGTTCAAACACCTTAACCAGAAAATATCTAGCCTTAGAGAAACTAATCATGCAAACCAAATTTTAACAAGCTCTATGTAGTTCTTCATTAATGGGTACAAAGTACATGATGCAAGAGCTTAAACATGATTTATATGAGCACAACAATTGCCAAGTATCAAGTTTTTCAAGACATCATACCAATTACTACATGTAGCATTTCCCGTTTCCAACCATATAACAATTAACGAAGCAGTTTCAACCTTCGCCATGAAAATTAAAAGCTAAGAACACATGTGTTCATACGAACCAGCGGAGCGTGTCTCTCTCCCAAACAAGCATTTATTCAGAGAATGAAAATAACAAAATGAAAATAAAAGCACACAGACGCTCCAAGTAAAGTACATAAGATGTGACCGAATAAAAATATAGTTTCAAGGGAGGAACCTGATAAATTTGTCGATGAAGAAGGGGATGCCTTGGGCTTCCCCAAGCTTAGATGCTTGAGTCTTCTTAAAATATGCAGGGATGAACCACGGGGGCATCCCCAAGCTTAGACTTTTCACTCTTCTTGATCATATTGTATCATCCTCCTCTCTTGACCCTTGAAAACTTCTTTCACACCAAACTCGAAACAAACTCATTAGAGGGTTAGTGCATAATCAAAAACTCACATGTTCGGAGGTGACACAATCATTCTTAACACTTCGGACATTGCTCAAAGCTACTGGAAGTTAATGGAACAAAGAAATCCATCCAACATAGCAAAAGAAGCAATGCGAAATAAAAGGCAGAATCTGTCAAAACAGAACGGTCCGTAAAGACGAATTTTAAAGAGGCACCAGACTTGCTCAGATGAAAATGCTCAAATTGAATGAAAGTTGCGTACATATCTGAGGATCACTCACGTAAATTGGCATAATTTTCTGAGTTACCTACAGATAATTAGGCACAGATTCGTGACAGCAAAGAAATCTGTTTCTGCGCAGTAATCCAAATCTAGTATGAACCTTACTATCAAAGACTTTACTTGGCACAACAATGCAAAAAAATTAAGATAAGGAGAGGTTGCTACAGTAGTAACAACTTCCAAGACTCAAATATAAAATAGAGGTACTGTAGCAAAATAAACACATGGGTTATCTCCCAAGAAGTTCTTTCTTTATAGCCATTAAGATGGGCTCAGCAGTTTTAATGATGCACTCGCAAGAAGTAGTAGTTGAAGCAAAAGAGAGCATCAAGAGGCAAATTCAAAACAAATTTAAGTCTAACATGCTTCCTATGCATAAGAGTCTTGTAAATAAACAAGTTCATGAAGAGCAAAGTAACAAGCATAGGAAGATAGAACAAGTGTAGCTTCAAAAATTTCAGCACATAGAGAGGCATTTTAGTAACATGAAAATTTCTACAACCATATTTTCCTCTCTCATAATAACTTTCAGTAGCAACATGAGCAAACTCAACAATATAACTATCACATAAAGCATTCTTATCATGAGTCTCATGCATAAAATTATTACTCTCCACATAGGCATAATCAATTTTATTAGTTGTTGTGGGAGCAAATTCAACAAAGTAGCTATCATTATTATTCTCATCATCAAATATAGGAGGCATATTGTAATCATAATCAAATTTATCCTCCATAACAGGCGGTACTAAAAGACCAATATCATTATAATCATCATAAATAGGAGGCAAAGTATCATCAAAGTAAATTTTCTCCTCAATGCTTGGGGGACTAAAAAGATCTTGAAAACCAGCTTCCCCAAGCTTAGAATTTTCCATATCATTAGCAACAATGGTGTTCAAAGCGTTCATACTAATATGTTCCGTAGGTTTTTTAATTTTCGCATCAAACCATCCATGTCTTAAATCAGGAAAAATAGAATAAGAAGCTCATTGTTGTCCATTATGCCCAACTAGTGTAAACAAGAAACAAAAAGATGCAATTGCAGGATCTAAAGGAAATAGCTTCGAGCACACACACAACGGCAACAGAAAAGTACTTTACCTGGGACCGGAGTATGAGAGCCTTTTACCTTTCCTCCCCGGCAACGGCGCCAGAAAAGTGCTTAGTTGCCGGGGTCCGCTGTGTGTGTGCCGTTTACCTTTCCTCCCCGGCAACGGCGCCAGAAAAGTGCTTGATGTCTACGGGAGCTTCTATTCTTGTAGACAGTGTTGGGCCTCCAAGAGCAGAGGTTTGTAGAACAACAGCAAGTTTCCCTTAAGTGGATCACCCAAGGTTTATCGAACTCAGGGAGGAAGAGGTCAAAGATATCCCTCTCACGCAACCCTGCAACCACAAAGCAAGAAGTCTCTTGTGTCCCCAACACACCTAATAGGTGCACTATTTCGGCGAAGAGATAGTGAAATACAAGTGGTATGAATGAATATGAGCAGTAGTACGGCGCCAGAAAAGTGCTTGCCGGCGTGCGATTGATGGTATTAATATTGCGAGAAGTAAAGATGCGAGTAAAACGATAGAACAAGCAGCGATAGCAGTATTTAGGAACAAGGCCTAGGGATCATACTTTCACTAGTGGACACTCTCAACATTGATCACATAACAGAATAAATAGATAGATGCTAGACTCTACACCCTCTTGTTGGATGATGAACACCACTAACCGTGTAGGATTACACGAACCCTCAATGCTCGGAGTTAACAAGCTCCACAATATTCAATGTTCATATTTAAATAACCTTAGAGTGCATAACGGATCAACATAACCAAACCAAGTACTAACATAGCATGCACACTCGTCACCTTCACACTACGAAAGGAGGAATAGATCACATCAATACCATCATAGCAATAGTTAACTTCATAATCTACAAGAGATCACAATCATAGCCTACGCCAAGTACTACACGATGCACACACTCGTCACCATTACACCGTGCGGGAGGAATAAACTACTTTAATAACATCACTAGAGTAGCACACAGATATATTGTGATACAAAACACATTGCAATCATAAAGAGATATAAATAAGCACTTCACTATGCCATTCATAACAGTGAATAAGTATTCTGTGAAATATAGCCTAAGAGACCCACACGGTTGATGTCTACGGGAGCTTCTATTCTTGTAGACAGTGTTGGGCCTCCAAGAGCAGAGGTTTGTAGAACAGCAGCAAGTTTCCCTTAAGTGGATCACCCAAGGTTTATCGAACTCAGGGAGGAAGAGGTCAAAGATATCCCTCTCATGCAACCCCGCAACCACAAAGCAAGAAGTCTCTTGTGTCCCCAACACACCTAATAGGTGCACTAGTTCGGCGAAGAGATAGTGAAATACGGGTGGTATGAATAAATGTGAGCAGTAGCAACTCGCACCGAGAAAAGTGCTTGTCTGGCGTGCGATTGATGGTAATAATATTGCGGGAAGTAAAGATGCAAGTAAAACGAGTAAACAAACAGCGATAGCGATATTTAGGAACAAGGCCTAGGGATCATACTTTCACTAGTGGACACTCTCAACATTGATCACATAACAGAATAAATAGATAGATGCTAGACTCTACACCCTCTTGTTGGATGATGAACACCACTAACTGTGTAGGATTACACGAACCCTCAATGCCGGAGTTAACAAGCTCCACAATATTCGATGTTCATGTTTAAATAACCTTAGAGTGCATGACAGATCAACATAACCAAACCAAGTACTAACATAGCATGCACACTTGTCACCTTCACACTACTAAAGGAGGAATAGATCACATCAATACCATCATAGCAATAGTTAACTTCATAATCTACAAGAGATCACAATCATAGCCTACGCCAAGTACTACACGATGCACACACCTGTCACCATTACACCGTGCGGGAGGAATAAACTACTTTAATAACATCACTAGAGTAGCACACGGATATATTGTGATACAAAACACATTGCAATCATAAAGAGATATAAATAAGCACTTCACTATGCCATTCATAACAGTGAATAAGTATTCTGTGAAATATAGCCTAAGAGACCCACATGGTGCACACACTGTCACCTTTCCACACGTGGGACAAGGAGTCTCCGGAGATCACATAAGTAAAACCCACTTGACTAGCATAATGACATCTAGATTACAAGCATCATCATATGAATCTCAATCATGTAAGGAAGCTCATGAGATTATTGTATTGAAGCACATAGGAGAGAGATTAACCACATAGCTACCGGTACAGCCCCGAGCCTCGATGGAGAACTACTCCCTCCTCATGGGAGACAGCAGCGTTGATGAAGATGGCGGTGGTGTCGATGGAGGAGCCTTCCGGGGGCACTTCCCCGTCCCGGCGGCGTGCCGGAACAGAGACTCCTGTCCCCCAGATCTTGGCTTCGCGATGGCGGCGGCTCTGGAAGGTTTCTCGTACCGTGGCTTTTCCGTATCGAGGTTTTAGGTCAGGGACCTTTTTATAGGCGAAGAGGCGGAGTCGGAGGGGCGACGAGGCGGTGACACACTAGGGGGGCGCGGCCAGGGCCCAGGCCGCGCCGCCCTATCATCTGGGGGCCCAGTGGCCCCCCTCTGGCGACTCTCGGGTGTTCGGAAGCTTCGTGGAAAAATAGGATGCTTGGGCCTTGATTTCGTCCGATTCCGAGAATATTTCCTTACTAGGATTTCGGAACCAAAAACAGCGAGAAAACAACAAGCGGCCCTTCGGCATCTCGTCAATAGGTTAGTTCCGGAAAACGCATAAATATGACATAAAGTATGCATAAAACATGTAGATATCATCAATAATGTGGCATGGAACATAAGAAATTATCGATACGTCGGAGACGTATCAGCATCCCCAAGCTTAGTTCCTGCTCATCCCGAGCGAGTAAACGATAACAAAGATAATTTTCGGAGTGACATGCCATCATAAACTTGATCATACTATTGTAAACATATGTAATGAATGCAGCGATCAAAACAATGGTAATGACATGAGTAAACAAATGAATCATAAAGCAAAGACTTTTCATGAATAGTACTATCGTTGCCTAATCGACGGTACCTCGGAGGAGGGATCCTCGCGAGGGGGAGAAGAAGTAGGGGCCATAGGGCGGAGTGCACACGGGACGGTGGTACGCGAGTTACCTAGCTTCGGAACACCTGCACGATGACAGGGCCTACTGCTGCTTGTCTGGAATTATCTGGACGCTTTCGCGTTGTTACAATGAGTTGTGGTTGCCTCTCTAGGGCTCCCAGGATCCGGCTTATAAAGGCGCACGGATCTAGGGTTTACATGGAGAGTCCTAGCCGGATTATAGATAGCCTAACTACGGTACAATGTCTTGCCTTGTA
>NC_061508.1:45538889-45613575 GCF_022539505.1 Lolium rigidum
TTGTTATCACCAGAATTTGACCAGTCGGGAGGTGAGCCGCGATCAAGATGGACTTGAAGAATATACATGGAAGAAATACGTGGAATCGTCCTTTTATACCAAGTTGGGCTTAATTGCCCATGTATTCGTAATATATTAGATCGCATCTTAGTTTAGAAGCTAGAATCTTACTTTGTGCACGGCTTGGCACGCCCATTACTCAGAAAGTCCGTTGACTATAAATATGCATCTAGGGTTTATGGAATAAACAACAACCAACGTTCAACCACAAACAAATCTCGGCGCATCGGCCAACTCCTTCGTCTGAGTTTCACGGTGAAGGCATCATGCCGCCAGATCGCATCTTGCTTTACTCCAGGGCAAAGACAAGCCCGGCTTACGTTGTTCGTTGCTCGTACGAAGCCTTTTTGATGGCGAGCAACGTAGTTATCTTGTGACATGTTAGGGTTAGCATTACTATATTACATGCTTTCAGAGTGCAACGATGTCTAGCCGCCCTTACACCTATCTTAGGTGTAGGGGCAGACCCCGCTTGATCATAGTTTAGTAGATCTGATCCGAGCATGATTGCTCCTTGTTCTACAAGGATTAGTTTAATATCTCATGTGGGAGGAGATGATATGCGTACGCTCCTGTTTATATAGGTCGGAGGCACGCGACGGCTCTGCACGCGTGGCATCACTACGCCACGACAGAGCTCTTGTAACACACTCATGTGCTACTATACCATAGAAAAGGTGTTACTGACGTTCCCGGTAACACCTTTTTTATGTGTTCTTATATATCGTGTTACTAAGTGATATCTTTGTAGCACATAAAAAGTTGTTCCTACAACCATATAAAAGTGTTACAAGCGTACCATAGTAACACAAGCTATATGTGTTACCGTAAGTCTTAGTAACATCTTTTTTATGATTGTAGCAACACGCTTAGTAACATGTTTTTCGAGCTATGGTAACATGGTTGGTAACACATTTTACACACTACGGTAACACAATTATTCACGATTGGAGGGAGCCGTACATGCCTCAATAACACATTTTGTAACATTTTTGTCTATTCATAGTAACATAGTTATTAATGTTGGTCCCATACTTAGCAACATGTTTATCTAGTTGTAGTAACACCTCACTGTTAGTACCAGTGTTCAATATATATATTAGTTTCCTTTAGATGGTGCTTATTTAGAATTCCTTACTTTAATATTTTGTTTATCAATTATTTCTTTAAACTTGTATGTGAGAACGACAAGCATATGCCACACTATGTAATACAAAAGGATCATAGATACAATGAGCACCAAGTGCATTCGTTTCACTTCTACGATACATATTCAAGAAAATTACTACATTTCTCAACATATTAAGCTAACCTATAGTACATGAAATTCTTATTATACTATGCAAAAAAAACACAAATCATGGTTGTTCCAATCTACCCTTGGATCTTTCTCAAACAAATCCTTCACATTTTTCATCTTCATTCCATCATTAGACAAAGCATCAACATCAACTCTCAAGTCTCCTCCACTAATCTTCTCAATCTGGAAAGAAATATAGTTACATATGAAATTAAATATATATAAATATTAAATTAACAAAACTCAAGAAGGAACATACACATGCTGAAGGCCAAGCAATTGTCATCACCAATTGTCACACAGTTCTCCCTTCCCTTACCAAGGGTTCATCTTCCCCAATAGGTTCATCAACTGTGATCCCACATGGATTATTTGCAGTGAGATTATTGTAAAATAAATGCAAAGATTTAATCTAAGAAATTTGAAGAATCTATCCTATATACACGCAAGCATGAGGCTTAGTTCACAGAAACGTTGTTTTCTCTACTGAGATCACACAGCAAAAATATAAAGGCAAGGGGAGCTTTCCATACATCACATGACTGTTGTCTTCCGTACTGCTACTATAGCAGTTCACATAAAGCATACAAAAAGAAAATTGGCATGTTACTAAAACATTTTGAAATCCAACAATGATCTTATGATGACAACCTATCATAATTACTAAAACATTTCGAAATCCAGCAGAGACAGAGAAGGCAATACCTATACCAAGAATTCAGTAAGGGTTGCAACGGCTACAATTAGGAAGTCAGAAATTTCAGAAACTTAGTTTGTCAAGTTCACTGCACTTCGCTAAAAATATGAAGCTCTTGGCATATTATATACCCTCCAACGTTACAGGTTAAGATGTCTTTTTCCATTCCTTCTTAGTATGACCATGAAGCTTCAGGCAAGTAGTTAACATTTACTATAATAAATGGCTGGAAGCTTTGCTCGTCGTTAAATAAGTGCAAAATCATACTCCTAACAGAATCCGCACCACATGACAATATGTCATTATCAAAACACAAAAGACGCATGTATTCACAACAATACACCTTCTGAGACGTATAGGTTAAGTCACATATGTACTCAGAACTCGGAAGAAGATATTCAAAGCATCAACAAGGTATAGAACCAGTAGACAAAATAATGTATTAAGACATAGACAGCAAACATGGAAGTTTTATTACCTCATGGGAGAACAGCCCGCTTATGGCTGTGAGATTTATCATCGACCTTCTGTACTCCTCCAGCTGCTCAGGTTGAAAAGTAGTCAATTACTTGATATAATTTTCACTGGTCATTTCGTCAACTGCAAGTGTCCAGCTCACTTTCAAGTAATAAGAACTTAAAAGTAGGTGAAGCTAAAAACATATGCTTACATGCACAGCATATATGGCCATTCGATATAGCACCCCATAGTCCCATAACACCATGAGACAGTACAACATCCCTTTTTTACTATATAGTTCACTGCAACGCCATAGTATTCAGAGCCAAACTCTGTACACCCTATCTTTTTTCCATCAGTCGTTAGACTGATATATTTTCCACAAGGACACCATTGTACTGATAAACAATACACCATATAAGTTCTGTTTCAGCCATAGTACAGAAGAAAGAACTATGCATCAACAACTTCACCTCTCTATAGACTAAAGAACTAGAAAGTATAAACACGCAATGTCACCTGATGATTTATTTGTGCGGCTGCTGCATCCTTCTGCACTTGAATATGGCTTCTACTTTCTTCTTTTGCAAGATGGTTGCTTCCATTTTCTTTTGCAGCACCTCATGTTGAGCAGCAGCAAAAGACTCCTTTTCCAGGTAAAAAAAAAAGACTCCTTTCAGTTTGCGCCTGCGTAGAGGGAGGTAGTCCAATTATCATCATATATTTCTTTTTTCTAACTTGCACCATCCTTTGTTGCTTCCGTACAACCATTCATTGTAGTAACACACATAGCAGATTAGCAGAAATTTTCCAAATTATCTTCAGCGCAATCAAAAGCTATGCATAATCAACATTGCAAGATTGGTAAATTTTAACAATTACAACAAATCTAACTGTTCTAAATCAAGAATTAACACCGGGATCAAATCATCCCTATTATAATTAGGCACCTACCTACAGTACAAAAAAGATTATCTACAAAGAAAATGTATACCGCGCAGTGATACCAAATTCGGATGGAGTTGATTGACGGGATGCTGCGATACAAGGTTGGAGGGAGGGCCTGGAGGCTGGAGGAGGCGGATCTGGGTGGGGGCGAGGGAGGCGGTTGCGATGGCGTGGGGGAGGCAGCGCCAGGAGGAGGAGCAGATCGGGGATGAGTGCTCCTTTCTAGCGCTGCACGAGGACGAAACGAGGAGCCGCCGGCGGTAGGTTCGGGGGACGGTGGTGCGGCAGCGCAGCGGACCACCCTTTCTACTACTGCGGAAAGAGTCGAATGGGAGACTAGCGAGCGTCGACTGGAGGTGCCGAGGTGCCAAACGCCGCAGCGCGATGGGGTCAACTGGGTAACGGAGGGCGGTGACCATGGGGAGTACCAGATGGCCGGCGGTAGCCATGGGGTGGACCAGATGAGTAGACGGTGGTGGGGCGAAATGAGCGGCGGGGAGGGAGAGGGGAGAGGTGGCGCTGAAGGTCAGTGGGCAGAGCAATGGCTGGCGGCGGCGAGCACGAGAGAAAGGACTCGAGAGATTGGGGAAATTTGGGAGAATGAGCGGGTGTCTAGGGCTTTAGCTTAAGGTAGCGCGCGCTTCTTTTTTTTTCGTTTCCAAATTTGCACTCCCCGCGCGCAAATCACAAAATCCGCCCTTTCATTGCTTCCACGCAACGGATCAGCTGCAAGTTGCCAGTTGTGCGGCGGTTCATGAGCCTGTGTTCCTCAATATATGCCGGCAGTTAACATGCCCTCTGTAATTTTTCCGGGCAGTTAATATTTGGTGGCAGTTAAATTGCATCCACAAATGTATTTTTGTCGGCAGTTATATGCCCTCGTGTTTGGTTCATGGTGTACTTTATGAACCGGGACGGAGATAGTAGATGATATTATCTCTGTTTTAAAATATAATTTTTTTTAGAAAGATATAGGTCCATATCTTGGGAAAAATTTCATCAATTGTCATAGATCACGCGAGATAGAAGGAATTTCCAAGATCATTTATTTTTCGAGTAATTTCACTTTCCACATGGAGGAGCCATGTGGAGCGCCTGAAATTCAGGCTCGAGCGCCAGGCGAAGATGGAGCTCACAAAGTACCGTCGGTGGAACAGGTGGGAGCACCTTGAACTTCAACAACCATACCGCCAAACCTCAACCCACCTCCGCCACCACCACCACCAAACCGTAAAGTCAATCCACAGCCGAGCATCACAACATGTGCGAATCTCGACATCGGACCCGACGGGCTCCCCCTTTCCGGGATCCCAATGCAGAATGCCATGGCAGCAACAGCCGCAGTCCAAGAAATCAACCCCGTTGGCGTGGACACGATAGCAACCCGACATAGCCAGTCCCTCATCGAGAGGGTGGTCGAGCAGCAGCTCGCCCAAGTCGACTCGCAACGATGGTAGGAACCAGCAACCTCTAGCAACCACAACCGGTCGGATAATCGCCTATTCGCCACCAATGGCGAGCCGATCGACGTACGCACAATCATTGTGAAAAACCAACAGTGCGTCGCCGCCAACCATCACGACTTGCGGGAAACGCTCGACGCCAATCGCACTACTCAGCCTGTTCGAGGCGACTTCAGCTGACTTGGGCCCCAGTGCTTTAGCCCCATGATCCGGGGCGAGAATAACCCCGAGGGTTTCAAGGCGCCATGCGAGATCGACAAGTATGACCCCTTACACGACAAACTTGTAACACTCTATTCCTCTGAGTTATGCGTTACAACCCAGTAACACAATTTTGATCTTTGGAAATTATGTGTTACTGCCTTGTAACACCTTCAATCAGGTGTTACAACTTTGTAACACTCTTCGCATCTCCCATACTTTGTGTTACAAACTCGTGGTGGATAGAATTGGTGTGTTACTGGGATTTTGTGGAGTAACACAATTTTTCTTGTGTTACAGATATGTGTTACGAAAACTATGTATTGTTGTAGTGCATCGCCATTCGCAGAGGTAGGTGACGACGCGTGCCACCCGAGGCATCGCCATTTTACGCGACCGCAGACTGCCGAAGCGGCGCCGCTGAGAAAACGCATCGACGCTGGGTCACTGCCAAGCGGGCCCGACGAAACGTTCGCCAGACGCGAGCGGACACTTTACGCGTCCACGCAGCGTCCGCGCGACGGATCCGAGACACATATTTGGGCATGTTTGCGTCGCTGCGAACGGCCCAGTCACTATGCGTCGTCCCGCTGGAGTTTGTACCGGATACATTTTTGGCCCGGACAGATGCGCTCGGAACCGAAATCATCTTCTGTTCCCTTCTCTATTTCTTCAGGTTCGAGAGAACACAGCAGCTCTTCAGCTCAGCAGAAATTAATCGGGTCACGCTGTTGCTTTCCTTGCCGTTGGATTGAAACGAATGGTGGATGGGAAGCCTCAGGTCACGTTGTGCCCTGTGAACGTGGGGGCACTGGATCTCTGTCCAGAAGATAGGGTGTGTTCGGTTTGGGGATGTGGTGGAATGAAATGGAACCATTCCATTCCACTGGCACGGAACCGTTCCATCCATGTTTTCGGTTTGGACAATTTTTTTGTCACGGAACGGTTCCATCCTTGTGTTCATTTTTGGAATGGGATGAGAATGGAATGAAATGGGTGAAATAGTCACCCGATTAATTATTCTAAACTCGATTAATTATTTGCTAAACTTGATTAAGTAGTGCTAAACTTGATTAATTATTGCTAAACTTGGTTGATTATTGCTAAACTTAATTAATCAGCGTGTGACAGTTACCCGTTCCACCTCGTACGGCCAAACCGGCGGAACCACTTCATTCCGGAACTAGAGGGAATATTTCATTTGGAGGAACCACTTCATTCCATTCCAGTTTGCAACCGAACGCATGAACGGGCTCTGGGTGCGGAACGGTTCCGTTCTGTTCCAACCCATTCCCAAACCGAACACACCCATAGATCATGATCATGGTAGTGACCTATATTCAACGTGATGATGATTTGATTTTGCACTCGGCCTTGAACAGAGGTACTAGTACGGTGTCACAATTTTTTATCATTATACTTGGACGGTGGCCAAATTCAAAATCTCATAGCGGCAAAACTTGCCGCCCACAAAATACAAAAATTTCACACGCTTCCAAATTCCTATTCTACCCCCGTGGAGATGCCAACGAAAGTCGGTTGGTGGGGGGGTCTGCCGTCATTTTTTGGATCACCACCTCCCTAGCCCAGGAAACCCTCCCAAAAAAAATACATTTCCTTCAGACCACCCACCGGAACTTCCCAAGTCCCTCTCTCCCACCTCCACGACCACCGCACCGGAACATCCCCGCCGGACTTCCCTGGCCTACCCGAGCCCTCGCGATCCTCGTCATCCGGCTGCCTGCCGGAGCCGCTTCATCGACGCCGTCATCAACCGGACCAGATCATCCCCGCCGAACCTCGAAACCATATGCTCATCCAGCAGTCTACCGCAGTAGATTCAGCTGCGGTATCGTCCACCCCACCGGAGCCGCTTCGCCGGATCCGTCGTGCACCGCATCGGATCTTGCTCACCGACACCGCTGTGCATGAACCGGATCTGCTTCACCGGCGCCGTGCATGATCTAAACTCTTCTCTCGTCGCTTTTCTATTGCTTGCCCGCAAGTTCTTGTTTAATCTTGGGGGAACCTGTTTGTGCTAACGACGCGCCGTTACTTTTTTGCAGATGAGATGAGTAACCATGAAGTGTAATGGCCGTCTCTCCAACCCCAAGTAGCACATGTAGCGTACTTCATCACCGGATCTATCAACCCCAGGAAGATCTGCTGTGACTCCCACAGAGTGCTTCTCCTATGTAAGTCCCTTGTTTTAGCGCCATGTTCTGGGTTCAGATGCTTGTTTGTCTGAAGCTCTTTTAGTTCATTCCTATCTATGACCGTAACACGTTGCTATTTTCTACTTCATTGCTAACTTTAAGCGATTGAACATTTTGGTTTGCATTCCCTGCTCTGTAGATGTAGCCATCATAACTTCTATCTTGCTCAGTCGTTGTTACAAAAATTATAGGTATTATAGTAACATCCTCGCTATTATTTAGTTCATGGCCAATTTTAAGTAATTGCACATGTTGGTTCGCATTCCCTGCTCTATAGCTTTTGGCATCGTAACTTCTATATTTGGTTTACATTCCCTGCTCTCGTAGATCTAGCCATCATAACTTTATCTTGCTCGACTCGTTGTTACAAAAATTATGGCCTGCTACTATGTTGTTTGTGCCAATTTTTTACTCCATGAACATGTTGGCTTGCATTCCCCTGTACTACGAGTGATGCCATTGTTTTGTATCTAGTTCATTGTAAGCTAACAAAGTAAGGACTTAGTTTGGCATGCTATCACTCTGCTATCTAGCCTCGTAGTACAAATATACTTGTCATACTACTAGATAATAATTTTGCGTGCCATCTTGTTCTTCAAAAGCTGCATTATTGACTTGTTTCTCTGACTTGGCATGACGCTCACATATGGAAAGCTGAACATATTGGTTTGCATTCCCTCTTATACAAGTTCACGAGTGAACCCACTATATTCCGTATCCGGTCCATCCTAAGCTCCAGCATTAACTATCCTCTATGTGTTGCTCATTACAAGTTTATATCCCGAAACATCTTGATTTGCATCCCCTTCACTATAAGTTCAGGAGTATTATTTAGTTCACGGCCAAAATGAAGTAATTGCACTTGGCACATGTTGGTTCACATTCCCTCCTCTTTAGCTTTTGCCATCGTAACTTCTATTTTTGGTTTACATTCCCCGCTTCCGTAGATGTAGCCATCATAACTTCATCTTGCTCGAGTCCTTGTTACAAAATTTATAGCCTCGCTACTATGTTGTTCATGCCAATTTTGTACTCCCTGAACATGTTGGTTTGCATGGGACTCGACAGTGAGGACTCGACAGTAGTAAGTCTGCTGTTTCATTCTAACATGCTCCGTTATATTGGCTGTTGGTATGCGGCATGCACTCTTTGTTTGCTTATTGTGCGCATTACAATGATCTTGTTATAACGACGAAATGATGAGTTCCAAATTCTTTGGCAAACAATATTGCAGTGTCTTTGCGTTTCCATTGTTCGTTGTCTTAACTTGTAATGTCTTTGTTTCGGATATAGGTGCTGCATGGACAACTTAAAAGATTGCCGGATCGCTTCATTGTATTGCTAGGTTTAATTACCATTCAATTTCTCTCGGGTTCCGTAATATTTTTTCAAAGCCTTGCAGCTGATGTAATATTTAGTTAGTTTTTATAGTTCTTTCGCGCATTTTTCTTTGGTGCTTGTGGTAAGTGAGGCTATCCGACAGAAATCAATGCTGCGTAAATATTCTCAGTATCTAAATCACGAATTCCCATCCCCTAAACGGCCCAATTAAGCGAAATCACATATGTGCCGGCCCGTAAAATCCTAAAGCGCCTATTACGCCGGCATATAAACAAGCAACTAAACGGGCCGGCCCACATACTTATTGGGCCAGCCCACTTGATTTAATGTGGACCCCACACTTTTATTGGGCCGGCCCACTTTCTTTAAGGTGGACCCCACCACCTACTGGGCCGGCCCACTTGCTTTTGTGGTGGACCCCACATACAAAATGGGCCGGCCCTTTAAGAAGAAAATGGGACCCACCTGTGTTTTGGCCCGGCCCACTAGCGTGTTGGGCCGGCCCACTTGCTATATTGTGGATCCCACATACTAAATGGGCCGGCCCTTTAACAGAAAGTGGGACCCACTCGTGTTTTTGGCCCGGTCCACTAGCATGTTGGGCCGGCCCACTTGCTATATGGTGGACCCCACATACTAAATGGGCCGGCCCTTTAACAGGAAAGTGGGACCCACCAGTGTTTTGGCCCGGCCCACTATCTTGTTGGGCCGGCCCACTTGCTATATGGTGGACCCCTCATACTAAATGGGCCAGCCCTTTAACTGGGAAGTGGGACCCACCTGTGTTTTTGGCCCGGCCCACTATATTGTTGGGCCGACCCACTTCCTATATGGTGGACCCCACATACTAAATGGGCTGGCCCTTTAACAGGAAAGTGGGACCCACCGGTGCTTTTGGCCCGGCCCATTGGCTTGTTGGGCCAGCCCATTTGATCTAATGTGGACCCCACGTACTAAATGGGCCGGCCCGATAGCAGGAAAGTGGGACCCACATGCTAATTGGGCCGGCCCACTATCTTCTTGGGCCGGCCCAGTTGGTTTAACGTGGTTCCCACTTTGTAAATGGGCCGGCCCGGTACCAGGAAAGTGGGTCCCACATGTCTTGTGGGCCGGCCCTTTTGCCTGTTGACCGGTCAATCAAGTGCATTCGGCCCGGCCCACATGCTTAGTGGGCCGGCCCATTAAAGTTTTGACCAGTCAACCTTACGAGTTAGGCCCCGCCCACGTAACTAATGGACCAGCCCAGCTATATAGTTGACCGGTCAAACTAAGTCAGCTGGCCCGGCCCGCAAACTTAATGGGCCGGCCCGCTTAAGACGTGGCAGGCCTCGTGTGGGCCTACCATCTACCACGGGGTTTCAGCCGGTTAACGCCGTTAAATGCCAGTTAACGGCGTCTGCCACGTGTCAGTTTGCATGACGTCGGCAGTCAACGGGCTCCCGGAAACACTTGCGCAACGGTCCGATTTTCCGTGGCGGAAGGGCGCCCAAGCGCGACGGACCGAAAAAATCGTCGTAGGACTTTGCCTGACGCAGTTTCCACAACAGAACCCATATCGTCGGGTTAGGCCCATACGCGACGAAAAATACCCCTTAGCGGACGATTTTGAGACGTTGTCTATCAGAACTTTTCTTGTAGTGACTTTTCACGCAAAAAAAAATGATAAACCATCACCGATTTGTTGTTGCCATTACTTTTCACGCAAAAAATGATAAACCATCAACAATTTGTTGTTGCCATTACTTTTCACGCAAAAAATATGATA
The DNA here is from genome assembly GCF_022539505.1 of Lolium rigidum. Lineage (NCBI taxonomy): Eukaryota > Viridiplantae > Streptophyta > Magnoliopsida > Poales > Poaceae > Lolium > Lolium rigidum. Next base: position 45,549,340 of record NC_061508.1, read on the forward strand.
AACCATCACCGATTTGTTGTTGCCATTACTTTTCACGCAAAAAATGATAAACCATCAACAATTTGTTGTAGCCATTACTTTTCACGCAAAAAATGATAAACCATCAACAATTTGTTGTAGCCATTACTTTGCCATTACTTTTCACGCAAAAAATATGATAAACCATCACCGATTTGTTGTTGCCATTACTTTTCACGCAAAAAAATGATAAACCATCAACAATTTGTTGTAGCCATTACTTTTCACGCAGAAAAAACCTAATTCGTTACAAAAGCTGGTTTCAGTGAGACCTAACCAAGTTTGGCATACATGATGGCATACCTATAACAACAAGGAATATCTAAAAGGGAAAGTTTCAGAAAATTTAGGGTGAAAATGATGCCATACATGATGCTGTTTTTCGAGGTTTTGACCTGAAAATCAATTGGGTATTGTAAAGGGAAATAAAAAGTTCGAAAAATGTAAAAACGAAACAATCTATCTATCTATGTATAGAAGATCAGCTGTATGAAATTTGAGGTTATTTAGAGAAGGTAGAAAAAATCACCTTGTTAGAAAAGCTGGTTTCAGCGAGACGAAACGGCATGCGCTTAAGCAAAGTGATTTTTTCGAACATCTCCAAATGACCCCAAATTTTCCATACATGATGCCATACGTGTAACAACAAGGAACCCTATCTAAAAAGTGTCAAAAAAGTTTGCCCAACCGTATAGCTCTATCAAAAAGAACCTCACCATGGCGCTAGTATAATTTTGGGATAGTTACAAACTTTCGTTACCTAACCTTCAACATGAAACTTGTTTCAAATTCATTTTGGCCTACTAGAAACAAATCCCAACTTGATTCGAGCACCACAGCCTCCAAACGATGCCGATGCCGATATCGGCATGGTCAAAACGGCTATGCTCGCCGCCACTGCTAGGTCAACGTCGGGATGCACCCTCAATCCCGTCCCCTCATTCGATCACCGACACACCAGAGATACCGCCGAGGCCAATGCCGAACGTACATGCCGATGCCAATGCCGATCATGCATGCACGCCGCCGTGGGCACGGCCACGCCGACCCGCTATGCTCGGACGCCACGGACCGCCGCGAGGTCTTTCCCTTCGCCACCACACTCTCCTAGCACCCACCTATACACGCCGGAAAGGAGAGACACTAGTTTTCTCTACATTGCTCGCGTTCGTGTCCGACACGGTCGGTCAAAGTTTTGAGGTGGTCGTCGATGTCGTCGACCATTTCTTCTCTTCTTTGCATGGTTAAACGCGTCTAGTTCATATCTATCTAATGCGTCCGGGTCTCGCCTCATGTAGTTCTTTGTGGACGTCGATCTCATCTCGGCACCCCGCATGCCACCTCCTCCGTGCCATCGCTGTAGAGCTCCGTTTAAAAATCTAATCCTACCCGTGTATTTCCCCTTGTATCAGCGTCATGGCCCCACTTGTCATTTGATATACCGAAGCCCCACTCGTTCGCGTTTTGGTCGGGGATACGGCGATGCTTACGGTCAAACAAAGATGGATGGTCCGACGTGTCTTTGCAGGCTCTACGTGGCCCCACTAGTCAGAAGATAACGGTCAACCGTCGGGCAACCGGCCGTTACATCATGTGTGATGGTTTCAGACAAACGCTTGGGTAAAACTGAGGAAAAACTAAGGAGCTGGGGAAAACTGAGCACAACTAAGGACCCGAGGGCACGAAAGCTAAGAACATATGTGTTCATACGAAACAGCGGAGCGTGTCTCTCTCCCAAACAAATAATGCTAGGATCCGATTTTATTCAAACGAAAACAAAAATAAAAACAAACAGACGCTCCAAGTAAAGCACATAAGATGTGACGGAATAAAAATATAGTTTCACTAGAGGTGACCTGATAAGTTGTCGATGAAGAAGGGATGCCTTGGGCATCCCCAATCTTAGATTCTTGAGTCTTCTTAAAATATGCAGGGATGAACCACGGGGCATCCCCAAGCTTAGACTTTTCACTCTTCCGGATCATATTGTATCATCCTCCTCTCTTGACCCTTGAAAACTTCCTCCACACCAAACTCAAAACAAACTCATTAGAGGGTTAGTGCATAATTGAAAATTCATATATTCAGAGGTGACATAATCATTCTTAACACTTCGGACATTGCACAAAGCTACCGAAAGTTAATGGAACAAAGAAATCCATCAAACATAGCAAAACAGGCAATGCGAAATAAAAGGCAGAATCTGTCAAAACAGAATAGTCCGTAAAGACGAATTTTTCAGGGGCACTTAACTTGCTCAGATGAAAATGCCCAAATTTAATGAAAGTTGCGTACATATCTGTGGATCACGCACGTAAATTTGCAGATTTTTCTAAATTTTCTACAGGGGCGGCTCAATTTCGTGACAGCAAGAAATCTGTTTCTGCGCAGTAATCCAAATCTAGTATTGACTTTACTATCAAAGACTTTACTTGGCACAACAATGCATAAAATAAAGATAAGGAGAGGTTGATACAGTAGTAACAACTTCCAAGACTCAAATATAAAACAAAAGTGCAGAAGTAAAATAATGGGTTGTCTCCCATAAGCGTTTTTCTTTAACGCCTTTCAGCTAGGCGCAGAAAGTGTGAATCAAGTATTATCAAGAGACGAAGAATCAACATCATAATTTGTTCTAATAATAGAATCATAAGGTAACTTCATTCTCTTTCTAGGGAAGTGTTCCATACCTTTCTTGAGAGGAAATTGATATTTAATATTACCTTCCTTCATATCAATGGTAGCACCAACAGTTCGAAGAAAAGGTCTTCCCAATATAATGGGACAAGATGCATTGCATTCAATATCCAAGACAACAAAATCAACGGGGACAAGGTTATTGTTAACCATAATGCGAATATTATCAATCCTCCCCAAAGGTTTCTTTATAGAATGATCAGCAAGATTAACATCCAAATAACAATTTTTCAATGGTGGCAAGTCAAGCATATTATAGATTTTCTTAGGCATAACGAAATACTTGCACCAAGATCACATAAAGCATTACAATCAAAATCATTGACCCTCATCTTAATGATGGGCTCCCAACCATCTTCTAACTTCCTAGGAATAGAGGTTTCAAGTTTTAGTTTCTCTTCTCTAGCTTTTATGAGAGCATTTCTAATATGTTTTGTAAAGGCCAAATTTATAGTACTAGCATTGGGACTTTTAGCAAGTTTTTGTAAGAACTTTATAACTTCAGAGATGTGACAATCATCAAAATCTAAACCATTATGATCTACAGCAATGGGATCATTGTCCCCAACATTTTGAAAAATTTCAGCAGTTTTAGCAGTTTCAGGCAATTTTGCACGCTTTGCACTAGGAGTAGAAACATTGCCAATACCAATTATTTTACCATTGATAGTAGGGGGTGTAGAAACATGTGAAGCATTTTTTTTTTTTGAAACCCAAGACTGTGAGGCAACAGCCCCACAGCATTTTATTACTCTCAATTAAAGAAAGTTATGTACAGAAACCAAAAACAAAAGAAAAACTATGTACAACAAGGAAAAAAGGCTCTAAGGTAGAGACCTAATCCAGTCTAACAGCCTATCCTTATGCTTCTGTTTTATCCTATATTGCAACAAAGAGATATCATGAATAAACTTCCCCTTCCACTTAATGAAAGAGTGAACCTCAGCACTGAAGATCTTCCCATTTCTGAGTAACCAAATATTCCAACAAGCCAAGATGACTACTTCCATGAAAAAAGGCTTAGCAAAACTCTTCCTTGCTCCATTCAAAACCTGTTGCATGTCATCAGTACCCACCCACTCAATCTGTAAATAGGTCCAAATTCTCCTGCTGAAATTACACTCAAAGAACAAGTGGATACGATCTTCATAACTTCTACCTGGGCAAAGCACACAATGTTCATCTTCAGTGACATGCCAGTGTCTTCTCTTCAGCAAGTCTCTTGTGTTTAGTCTATCTGATATCAGCAGCCAGGCAAACACCTTATGCTTCATGATACAACATGATTTCCAAAGCCATTTATATACACTAGGCACCTGTATGTGATCATGAATGTGCTTATAGAATTTAGCCGAAGCATAATGCTCTCCCCAAATATACACCCACTGATCATTGTCTTGTGTCAAAGGATTATCTTGTAAAATTTGCTTGACCTCCCCCAATTCCTGATAAGCTTGAACAGACAGAGGCCAATAGAACATTGATTCCAAATCCTCCTCATTATACATATCCACCAAAGATGCATTTGCCGAGAGTGCATAAGAAAATAGCCTGGGGTATCTTTGGCAAAAAGGTAAAGATGAACCATTAACTCTCCAATTATCAGACCAGAACAATAAGGTATCACCTTTGCCATGAATAACAGCTGCTACTCCTCTGAAATTATCAACTTGCTTCATGACATCTCTCCACCAAAAAGAACCACACAATTTCTCCTCATGAGGCACCTTACCCTGATAATGTGCAAACCATACCAGATCCACCCAAGGTAATGCCTTCCTATTATAGAACTTATCCAGGAATTTAATGAGTAGAGCAGCATTCTGCTTTTGAAAATTGACAATCCCCAATCCTCCTTTTAACTTAGGCTTACATACCAATTCCCAAGCAGCTAAAGACTGTTTTGGCATACCATCCTTATCTCTCCATAAACACTGTCTCAGAATTCTATCCAATTGATTAGTCAGCCCAATGGGCAGTTGCAAAGAACACAGGAAATGCAATGGCATAGAAGACAGAGCAGAATTGATCAACTGCAAACGTGCCCCTTGAGATAAAAAACTAGAGCTGGATGTTAACTTCCTCTCAAGACGACACACCAATGGTGATAATTCAGTAATTGTTGGTTTAGTGGTGCCAACAGGCAGGCCCAAGTAAGTAAAAGGCATTTTACCCACCTGACATTGAAATACATCAACCAGTTCTTGGAATAAATCCTCAGGAACATTAATTGGTAACATTTGAGACTTGTCAAAGTTAATCTTTAATCCAGTTGACAATGAGAACTTTCTCAAAGTATCCTTTATGAGCAACAGTTGATCCTTATCAGCAGGCAAAATAAGTAAGGTATCATCAGCATATTGGACAATAGGGAAGTCAGGGTCATTTGTGTGGATAGGCAGTGTCAATAACCCTTGCTGTACCAAGTCATTCAACACAGACTGCAGTAGATCAGAACCAAAGAGATAAAACAAAGGGGATATTGGATCCCCCTGCCTTACTCCCCTTTTGCACTCAAATTGCTTCCCAGGTATGCCATTCAAAAGAATAGAAGATGTACCAGTGGATAAGATAATTCTAGCCCAATTTATCCATTTATCATTAAATCCTTTATACCTCATAACTTGTAGTATAGCCTCATGCTCAATAGTATCAAAAGCTTTAGCAAAATCCAACTTGAGGAGTATGATTGGTTTTTTAGAGGCATGACACAAATAGAGGTATTCAAATGACCAAGCCAAACAATCTTGGATGGACCTGCCCCTCAAGAAACCATATTGATTCTTATGTATACAAGAAAGGATTTTGTCTTGTAATCTATTTGCAGCCAGCTTAGTGAGAAATTTCACACACACACTTGTCAAAGAGATTGGCCTAAAATCATTGACCTGCACAGGGACAGGCTTTTTGGGTACCAAGGTGATGAAAGAGCCATTAATATTCTTGAGCTGAATAGTCTCATCATAAAAATCAGCAGCTAGCTTGTAAAAATCTTGCTTGACTATAGACCAACACTTTTTTAAGAACAAACCATTAAAACCATCAGGCCCAGGAGCCCTGTCTGCTGGCATATGCTTGATTATGTCATCCATCTCTTTCTCTTCAAAGGGCCTAGTTAGCTCCTGCAAACCATCCACCTTGTGCAGAATTCTATCCAAATCAAATTGCATAGAGATGGACTCTGACCTGCCCATCCTCTCCTTATACTCCCTCCAAAACAATCCTGCCATACTATCATGATCAGTTACTTCATTCCCATCAACATCTTTGAGCATAGAAATGGCATTCCTCCTATATCTTTCAGTAGCCATGGCATGAAAAAATTTTGTGTTATCCTCCCCAAGTTGAATCCACCTAATAGTGCAACGCTTCCTCCAATAATTACACTCAGCCAAGAGTAAGCCATCTAAATGCTCCTTAACAATTCTTCTGAAATTAAATTCAGCCACATACAAAGGCCTTTGCTCCTCCAAAGAGTCCATTGATAAGATCACTGAATTACAGTTCTTGATCATCTGTTTTAATTTAGCCATACTAACATGCCACTTCTTCAGTTCATGCCTTAGGGTCTTTAATTTGTCGGCCAAAATAGCTGAGCTATAATTCTTTTTAGACCCCTTATCCCATGAACTCTTAACACATTCCAAAAACCCAGGCATATTAACCCAATAGTTGTCAAATCTAAACAGAGATGCTTTGGGTATATTGGTATCCACATTTAACACACATGGCACATGGTCAGAACCAATTTTTGCTAGGGGAAACACCATGGTATTAGGATAATCTGTTATCCAGTTAGCACTGGTAAAGAACCAATCCAACTGCTCTAATAATGGCTCTTTCTGCATATTAGACCAAGTATAAGCTCTGCCTTTGATAGGTAATTCAAGCAACCCCAAGTGACCAATAATCTCATTAAACAAGAACATATCATTGATATCACCTCCAGGCCTGTTCCTATTATCTTGTGATCTCACAAAATTAAAATCTCCCAAAATAATCCAATTCTCATCAGCTGGAATATGTATATTATAAAGCCAAGACACAAAATTATCCCTTTCTTCCCCTTGACAGGGTCCATAAACACAAATCAAGTTCCAAGACTCCCTGTTATGCACAGAAGTGAACTCAACTTGCACCCCATACTTGACAGATTGTACCAACCTACCAGTGAATACAGAGGAGTTCCAAATGACAATTATACCCCCAGAAGCCCCCAAAGATGGGGAAAAAGCAAAGTTATCAAACCTTTTGGGGCAAAACTTTCTAATAAGGGTCCAGTCAAAAAATTCACATTTAGTTTCTTGTAAGCAAATCACATCACACTCACTTTCCTCTATCTTGGATCTCACTTCCCTTTGCCTATTATCTGAATTCAAACCACGAACATTCCAACAGAACACACGCCATTTTCTCTTATACAGCACAGTCATGAGGAATAAAACAAGATACTTCACCAGGCTGACACATAATGCCAACAGAGCCCATAATATAATAGTGCTTTAAAAGTTCATACAGCATGGTCATAGTACTGGAAATAACAGTAACTTCACTGCCATAAACCCATAACACCAACACAAAAGTAACACATAACACCCACACACCAAAAGCATCCCACCAGTAGCAGCAGTACTGCCATGAGCCGAGAAACAACTGCAACTTATTCATTGGGTGACTCCTTTCCTTGCTCATCACCAGGACCAGCCTCAAGCTGTTCCTTGCTCAATCTATCAGGTGCTATCCCCAATGAGTAACCTACTCTCTGCATCAAAGCCAAAGGAATAGGTGGCACAGGTACTGATTGTTCCTCATTCTGCCTTTCCTCCTCCTGAACCTTCTCCTTCTCCACTGCCTCTTGTTCCATTGTCATCAGCAAGTTCTTGGCTCTCACCTTCTTCCTAATCTTAGGCTGTACTGCCAACACAGGTGTGGGCCTATACCCATCCATCTTGAGGCAGCTTCTAGTGAACCTCCTTTCTGAAGATTGCACCAGAGGTGCAGTGGCCTTTGTTCTCCTTTTCCTAGATCTAGGACTAATAATCTCATGATGCAAGACCTCCTTCAGCTCAAGTCTGTTGTCCACACTACCAACAATATCAGCATCAATCATAGGCACCTGCAGCCAACCAGAATCCATGAGGTTCACAAGGTGCTGGGTCCCCTTTTGCAAATCCAACACTGACTCAGTCCCAAGAACTTTCTTCAGAAAACCAAAAGGAACAGAGAGTCCCTTAGGCACTTGCATACTAAGCCAGGAAGGAAGAGCCAATTGCCAAGCTTGTGCATACAACATCTCAGGTGGCAAAGTAGGTCCCACCACTGTATGAACCATTCCAATATTGAGCACATTATGCAGTATCTGCAAACCCTCCTCCTGTTGCTGGAGCTGCCCTTCCATCATGTTAACTGAAGACCCTGAGCTGTCAGACATATTAATCACCATAGACTCTTGAATATCATGGAGTACCACTTCACCTTGCTCCCAAGCACCCCAACCATCATGTTGCACATTGTTTCCAAAACCCCAACCACCTTGTTGCCCATGAGGTCCCCCCTGATTTCCTTGCTGATCATGCCCAACATCCTGCACAGCATCCCACCCAATCTCTGGAAACTGAGGATTAACAAATATGTTGTTGTTGGCCTGGAGTTCTCCTGGGAAAGGATGAGGATTACCATCTGGTGGCATCTGATCCTCATCAGCTGGCAATGCTTCAGCAAACTCTGCTGTGAGGATATATACTGGAGCCGTCCATGATTCCTTAGCCCCTCCAACTGTAGCAAATTTCCCAAACACAACATCACGAGGCACCAACTGTGGGGAGGGGAAGGATGCATAAACCAGTACCCTATCCATGACAGGATCAGTATTGTTCCAGGTGTGATACTGACCAAAGGTAGCAACTGCCTGTGCAATGTCAAAGTCATTGCGATAATCTGGATGCACACCTAGAAACATCAACCACCCACGACGAAACCCCAAAGCAGCCCGATGATTCTGCGGCGCCTCACCCACATGCACGAACCTTAACAATCTATTCTGAATCTGGAACTGACCATGCTGAACCAGAGCATTCACCGAATTTGGACTACTCATCTGATAAATACCAACACCAAATAAGCTAGGCTGAGACGTTACCACATTGCGTTGCAGTGGTCCAGTCAAGAAGTTATGCACTTGCTCCCTCCAGAGCGCCATCGCAGCCGGCGGCGGTGGAGGATCAACCAGCGCAATGCAATAGTCCATGTGCCGCGGTGGTGGATCTTGCGAGGCGAAGTAGAAGGTCCGCGGCAGGCGAGTCGGCCCGCCGTCGATGATCTCATGGCCCCAAGGAAGCCATGGAGTTGGATCTACCTCGAAAACCGCCATCGCCTGCGAAGAAGACGGACTCGCCGAGACAGGAGGAGAGACAGGGTTAATGTGCTCGAACTGTTGCAGAGTATCTATCGTATCATTAATAGAAGCAGAAGCCGAGGCGGCAACTCCAGAAGTAGTAACTTCCTTATCCGTACAGGTACCCAAGACCGTACCCTTATGTACCCGTTTAGGCACCCAAACTTTCCCTCTATCTTTATTAGCCAAGCACTTCTTTCTGACATGACCATAACTAAAACATGACCGACATCTAATCTCATTGGTGCAATCAGGAGTACGATGACCCATACTAAGACACCGACCACAAGCATTATCATTACTAGTGGTGGTAATAGTCCAAACTTTAGCTACATTATTCTCTTTAACAAGTTTTTCGTTTTCTTCTCTTTCCCACCTAGCATGCAATTCAGCCATCAATCTAATATTTTCATTAATTCGATGGCGTTTGCTGTAGTAACAATTTTATTATCATTAGGCATAACTTTCAATTTTAAAAGATCAACATCAGAGGCAATACTATCAACCTTAGAAGCAAGAATATCAATTTTATCAAGCTTTTCTTCAACAGATTTGTTAAAAGCAGTTTGTGTACTAATAAATTTTTTAAGCATGGCTTCAAGACCAGGGGGTACACTCCTATTATTGTTGTAAGAATTCCCATAAGAATTACCATAACTATTACCATTAGCAGAAGGATATGGCCTATGGTTGTTACCAGAATTATTCCTATAAGCATTGTTGTTGAAATTATTATTTTTAATGAAGTTCACATCAACATGCTCTTCTTGGGCAACCAATGAAGCTAAAGGAACATTATTAGGATCAACATTAGATCTACCATTCACAAGCATAGACATAATAGCATCAATCTTATCACTCAAGGAGGAGGTTTCTTCAACAGAATTTACCTTCTTACCTTGCGGAGCTCTTTCCGTGTGCCATTCAGAGTAATTTATCATCATATTATCAAGGAGCTTTGTTGCCGCCCCCAAAGTAATGGACATAAAGGTACCTCCAGCAGCTGAATCCAATAGGTTCCGCGAAGAAAAATTCAATCCTGCATAAAAGGTTTGGATGATCATCCAAGTAGTCGATCCATGGGTAGGGCAATTCTTCACCAAAGATTTCATTCTCTCCCATGCTTGAGCAACATGTTCATTATCTAATTTCTTAAAATTCATTATGCTACTTCTCAAAGATATAATTTTAGCGGGAGGATAATATCTACCAATAAAAGCATCCTAACATTTAGTCCATGAATCAATACTATTCTTAGGCAAAGATAGCAACCAATCTTTAGCTCTTCCTCTTAAGGAGAAAGGAAACAATTTTAATTTTATAATGTCACCATCTACATCCTTATACTTTTGCATTTCACATAGTTCAACAAAATTATTAAGATGGGCAGCAAGCATCATCGAACTAACACCGTAAAATTGCTCTCTCATAACAAGATTTAGTAAAGCAGGTTTAATTTCAAAGAATTCTCATCTGTAGTAGCAGGTGGAGCAATAGGTGTGCAAAAGAAATCATTATTATTTGTGCTAGTGAAGTCACACAACTTAGTATTCTCAGCAGTACCCATTTTAGCAGTAGTAAATAAAGCAAACTAAATAAAGTAAATGCAAGTAACTATTTTTTTGTGTTTTCAATATAGAGAACAAGACAGTAAATAAAGTAAAACTAGCAACTAATTTTTTTTGTATTTTTGATATAGAGAGCAAACAAAGCAGTAAATAAAGTAAAAAAAAGCAAGACAAAAACAAAGTAAAGAGATTGGATGTGGGAGACTTCCCTTGCAGCGTGTCTTGATCTCCCCGGCAACGGCGCCAGAAAACTATCTTGATGGCGTGTAAAGCATACGTCCGTTGGGAACCCCAAGAGGAAGGTGTGATGTGTACAGCGACAAGTTTTCCCTCAGTAAGAAACCAAGGTTATCGAACCAGTAGGAGTCAAGGAACACGTGAAGGTTGTTGGTGGCGGAGTGTAGTGCGGCGCAACACCGGGGATTCCGGCGCCAACGTGGAACCTGCACAACACAATCAAAGTACTTTGCCCCAACGTAACGAGTGGGGTTGTCAATCTCACCGGCTTGCTGTAAACAAAGGATTAGATGTATAGTGTGGAAGATGATGTTTGTTTGCGAAGAACAGTAAAGAACAGAGTTTGCAGTAGATTGTATTTCAGATGTAAAGAATGGACCGGGGTCCACAGTTCACTAGTGGTGTCTCTCCCATAAGATAAAAAGCATGTTGGGTGAACAAATTATAGTTGGGCAATTGACAAATAAAGAAGGCATAACAATGCACATACATATATCATGATGAGTACTATGAGATTTAATCAGGGCATTACGACAAAGTACATAGACCACTATCCAGCATGCATCTATGCCTAAAAAGTCCACCTTCAGGTTATCATCCGAACCCCTTCCAGTATTAAGTTGCAAACAACAGACAATTGTATTAAGTATGGTGCGTAATGTAATCAACACAAATATCCTTAGACAAGCATCGATGTTTTATCCCTAGTGGCAACATCACATCCACAACCTTAGAACTTTCTGTCACTGTCCCAGATTCAATGGAGGCATGAACCCACTACCGAGCATAAATACTCCCTCTTGGAGTCACAAGTATCAACTTGGCCAGAGCCTCTACTAGCAACGGAGAGCATGCAAGAACATAAACAACATATATGATAGATTGATAATCAACTTGACATAGTATTCAATATTCATCGGATCCCAACAAACACAACATGTAGCATTACAAATAGATGATCTTGATCATGATAGGCAGCTCACAAGATCTAACATGATAGCACAATGAGGAGAAGACAACCATCTAGCTACTGCTATGGACCCATAGTCCAGGGGTGAACTACTCACACATCGATCCGGAGGCGATCATGGTGATGAAGAGACCTCCGGGAGATGATTCCCCTCTCCGGCAGGGTGCCGGAGGCGATCTCCTGAATCCCCGAGATGGGATTGGCGGCGGCGGCGTCTCTGGAAGGTTTTCCGTATCGTGGCTCTCGGTACTGGGGTTTTCGCAACGAAGGCTTTAAGTAGGCGGAAGGGCGGAGTCGGAGGGCTGACAGGGGGGCACACCATAGGGCGGAGCGGGCCCCCCTCTGGCCGCGCGGCCCTATGGGGTCGGTGCCCCGTCGTCCCACTTCGTTTCCCTTTCAGTCTTCCGGAAGCTTCGTGGAAAAATAAGACCCTGGGTGTTGATTTCGTCCAATTCCGAGAATATTTCCTTTGTAGGATTTCTGAAACCAAAAACAGCAGAAAACAGCAACTGGCTCTTCGGCATCTCGTCAATAGGTTAGTGCCGGAAAATGCATAATAATGACATATAATGTGTATAAAACATGTGAGTATCATCATAAAAGTAGCATGGAACATAAGAAATTATAGATACGTTTGAGACGTATCAGGGACAACCTACCAATTGGCGGATATTTTTACTAAGCCTTTGGATGAAGCCCGGTTTGTTAACTTGAGAGGAGAACTTTGTATTCTTGATCCTAAAAACTTGGACTGATTAACTTCTTGCACTATATTCTTGCATTTATCTTGCTCTCTAGCTTAGAGGCATAGCACATATGGGGATAGTCATCTTACCATGTCTTGGTATGATGCATACCTATGTGTGCAACATAAATAGACCCAATGTCATTATATGGAACCAAGCATGTCTCTTCGAGGTCTCATGACATTTGCGCATTCACATAGGGGGAGTAATCCCCCGCCCCTCATTGAGCCTCAATTACAACTTGATTTGACTATATAAGGCTAAATGATCTTATTGTTAAAAAACTATTCCAAAATGTTTTATGCTTCTTGATATACTTCGAATCATGCCCATTGTTGCTATTTATGTCTTGTTTGGATTTCACTCCAATGGGTATGCCTAGAGAACTTTGTGTTTCCAACCCCATGTCTATGCTCATCTCATCATCATCTATCTATCTATATGTACATGTAATCATCTGAGTATTCATACACATTTACACAGAAAATAGGGGCAAAACGAGGCAAAATGAGAAAAAACTGGGCAAACAGACTTTGGCCGGTCACTGGCCCGGTCGGACCGGCCTTTGCGCCGGGCCCGGTCAACCGGGTGGCCGACCGGCCGTGCGGCTGGCTATGTGTTGGAAGAGGATACCCCTTGGGGGTCTTCTTCCTCATTATCCCCCATCTCCAAAACCTCCATGGCCGCCGCCTCCACCACCTCCACCACGTCCTAGGCCCTTCCCACCACTAGTTTCTCCCCAAACTTCACCCAACCATAGATCGGGATCTCTCAAGCCTCTTCACCAAAGGATTTGATCCCTCTCAAGCTATTTTGGGAGATATTGGGGATTTGGTCCTCAAGCCCTCTTCACGTGTTCCTCCCGCTCACTTGGGCAAAGAGGACGATGTCTTCGGGTAAATCTTCCTCCCTATCCCTCTCCCTCTTGCTTTCCCTCTCCCATTGCCCAATTTTGTGGAAAGTTGAGAAAAGTTAGGGTTAGGGTTAGGGTTAGTAAGTCCTCATGCCTTTAGAGTGTCTCACAACACAATGCACATACTCCACTCTATTGCTATAGTCTATGTCCAAGTTTATGAGTTTTGGCATGATTTTGTGGTAGAAATTCTGGGCAACATCTCACAAATCGACAGATCCGGTCACCAGCCCGGTCAACCGGCCTCCCAACCGGTCGGCCCGGCGTGCCGCCCGATCGACCGGATTGGCAACCGGCTCGTTCGGTCTGCCGTCCGGTTCGACCGGCCTGTGCGCCGGATCGCCCAGTTTCTCGCATAATCTCATCGAAACACTTGGATATATGCTATGCTTTTGGCCTCCTCATATACTGATGACATGTACACTTACCCCCTGCTCTCCTCGCTCTATTTTGCTGATTCATAGGAAGTTGGAGTGGTGAGGATCGTGGCACTACTGTCAAGAGAGGGAGGCTTGCAGTGCCTCCACCACGCCGTACTAGTGGTCGTGCACCTCAGCCCACTGGTGGCAGCTCAGCTGGGGGACGAACCAAGACAACTAGCAGTAAGAGGAAAGATAAACATGCAGCACAGGACGGTGATGAGATATTGCCAGAGTTCAATGTTGGCGATGTACATGTTGGTGCATGGAGAAGACTTAGAGAGTCCAACCCCTATCGCTTTGAGGAACCCACTTACACAGGGGGAGATAAGTTTTTCTAGACCAAGACATAGCAAGTGATGTGGGAAGAGTACTATGACTCCCAAGAGCACATGAAGACAGGCACCATTGTTATGCCCAAGGCCATGAAGGATGTCATTGGAATGTATGAAGCCACCAAGTTTCGTTTTGTGGTTGAGACCTTGAGGCGGATGGGGTTGTATGATCTTATGTGCCTGACACCTACTGATGGGTGCTATTGTCCAATCTTGGTGAGGCAGTTTCATTGCACAGTCTTTTTCCATGATGATGAAGCTCGGACTATGACTTGGATGACTGGCAAACAGAAATACACTTGCAACTATCTTGATTTCTGTGAAGCCTTGGGGTTTGCTGGAGGTCGTGCTTGTGGTTTCAAGCTATATTCTCAGCAGAAGTTCACCAAAGGGGACATTGCCTTTTGCTATCCTCCGGACCCTGCACCTGGACCTCCCACTATATCTGGTATGTACTACTCCTACCTTCTACTTGCCAAGCTATTCCGTGAGACTCTCATCAGCAAGTCCGGCGATACAAGTGAATGCCGTGCATACCATCTGAACTTGATGTACTACTGCCACCCTGAGCACCGGAAACTTATTGATGGCTGTGATCTCATCTACTGTGAATTACGGCGCTGTGTTCGCGAAAGGTTGACTCCTAACCTTGCCCAGTACGTTCAGCTGCTCATCAACAAGGTTGTGCAAGCACCTCTCAATACGCAAGGTGCGCGGGTCAAGATGGAAGCCTTCAAGGTACCTGCCCAAGGTGATAGACCGGAAGTCGCTGACATGATACCTTCTGAGCGTCGGTCCAAGGAACGCTATGATCCTGCTAGCTCCAGCTATTCTAGGTGCCCACAGCATGGTGTCTCACGGTTCTTCTCTAGCTTATGGCAGATGTGCAAAAATACCAATGATGTTGCACATCAAAGTCTTGCTTTGAACCAAGAGACGAGGAGGCGCCAAAATGAGTTCATGGCAGCTAGGAATGCACCCTCTCCTCCTCCTGGCCCAGAGATGGAACCTCTACATGCACCTAACTGGGAGATGCCTCCCATTTCTGATGAGATGTTCCAGAACTTTGATCCCTCCTTGTACACCTTTGGTGGTCCACCTCCTAGGCCTACTCGTCCACCTACTGATGATGATGATGACGAGGATGAAGGTGATGCGGATGCGCGTGATGATGGCGAGAGCTCATATTCCGCTGGGCATGAGTTCTATTGATGGGTGCGCTAGCATCTCTCTTTTTTCTTCGCCTTTTTGGTGTTCCGATGCCAAAGGGGGAGAAGAGAGTAGAGTCTAGGATTCACGGGTGTTGCTTTGGATGTCACAAGCCATGGGTGTTGCTTTATTTGATTCTTATATGGCTTGTGCTTATTTGCTTCTATCGCTCCAAGAACCATTTGCTACTTTAAGTAATTCGTGTATGGACATGTACCTATATGCTTAAACTCTATTATGTGTGCTACTCTATGATAGGATGATTATGTGTGCTATGCTTATATATCTTGATATGCACATTTCCATACCATGCTTGTTTCCTAAAGATATTGGGGGAGCTTCTCATGTTCCACAAAATTTGCACTTTGCATTCAAACGAAAATTCTCCAAGCGCACACTTTATGGGGGAGCCGTCTCAATATCTTATATGGAATCAAGGTTTAAAGCTTATCATAATATCTATATGTGACTCTAGCTCGGTTTGTCATCGTATACCAAAAAGGGGGAGATAGTAAGGGTATTTTACCCTTATCCATTATTTTGGAAACTATGACATCGTGCTAGTGTATTTGGACTAATACATGTCTACAAGATGATTCCCAGATATTAGCCAAAGAGGTATAATGGTGTATTAATGGAACAAGAAGTCAACGGGAGACCCCCCACTTCGATGAAAAATCAGCAAGGTTTTCCAGAGCCTGGTCGGTCCCAGATCCGGTCAGACCGGCCCTGGCACCGGACCACCCGGTCGCCAACCGGGCCCAGCACCTGTGCCATCCGGGCAAGTTCCAGTAAAGGAGGGCGAGCTCTCCGGTCAGCGTCCGGTCGCCAGCCCGGTTTGGACCGGCTGCTCCGGTCCATGGCCCGGTCGGACCGGGCTCCAGACCGAGCGTCCCGGTCGGCAACCGGCCTTTGCGCTTGTGCCATCCGGGCGCTATCCAGTAACCTCAGAAGCCTGCCCGGTCAAGACCCGGTCCCAGCTCCGGTTGGAAATCGGCCGGCCCGGTCACTGGCCCGGTCGGACCGGCCTGTCCGGCGCCAAATCCGGTCGACCGGGTTCCTCGAGGAATCTGCTGATGTGTCAAGTGGGCAACGGCCAGATTTCGAAGAACACTATAAAAGGCCCTTCTCCTACCTCTGAAAAGTTAGGCACTACACTACAAGCTGTTCTTGAGCTCTCTCTCTCATAGTCCATTGCTAGAAACACCAAAAGCCTCAGATCGCCCTCCTCCTCCACCCAAACTCAAATATCTCCGGGGAAACGTTAGAGGAGGACCCGATCTATTGTTCTACCAAGCCAAATATCATTCCCCCTTGTATTCATCAAGAAGCTTGCTCTCTAGGGTTCCTTGGAAACCCTAGGTGGGAAAGAGTGGTCCGGAAGCATCCGGGCTGTGGATTTGCTCCGGGCAAGATTGTGAAGGTTTGGAGGCTACCTCAAAGTCTACCACAAGTGAGTGAGCTATTCCTTCGTGGGATAGGCTCCGGAGAATAGGGTGAGCCTTCGTGGCGTGGGCAATCCTTCGTGGGACCTCCACCCCTCCAAACGTGACGTACCTTCTTGCAAAGGAAGGGAACACGGGAATACATCCTCGTCTCCGCGTGCTATCGGTTATCTCTAACCGAACTCCTTACTTGTGATTTAATCGCTCGTGAGAGCCTTCGTGCTCGAGTTAGTTGTATCCTCATATATGTTGCTTCACCTAGTTTGCATTAGGCTCACCTTTATATTCCGCAAAGCCTAATATTGCAAAGAGAGAATAAAAATCTGTAGAAACCTATTCACCCCCCTATAGGTTTACCATCTCTATACTTTCACTTGGGAACGCCATGTAATTTTCCTTTTGTTGACCTCGATTATCTTGTAAGCGCCTTATGGGCTGCATCTTTTGAACTCCTTATTGTAATATACCATCACTATTAATGGAAAAGTTCACTTTGCTAGATGATTGATGTCAAGTGTATTTTACTTTCCAGTTAGTTTTTGACAACTATACCGAGACTAGATGTTCTGACGCATCTCATGCTGCATCACAACCCGCCAAAATTCCAAAACATATCTCCTCAGATGCATCCTCGATACCTGACTCGACGAAATGGGAGATGGAAGAACTGTGGCAACAAATCCAGTTGCTCAAAAACCAAACTATGACTGCTTTGGACCAAACGCGGAAATCATCGGATCGTGAGAAAACTGCTCTTCTTCAAGCGTAAGAGTCCCTGAAATATGAATAAACTACCGTTGCCAAAGCTACTCGCTCTTCCCAACGCAAAAACTACTGCCGTTGCCAATTTTTTTATGCTGAATAAAGAGGTACTTTTGTCAATATAAATGTGAAGCTAGTATAAATAAACAAACAAAATAGTGGCGAAAGGAAAAAAGAAACATTACTTGAGAATCTGGAAGATTGCGTATCGAGACGCGCAATAATGTCGGCTTCTCGTTTTGCATTATTCTCTTCTTTTTCACTCAAAGAAAGTTCAGCGGCATGGAGTCTGTCTTGAAGATCTCCAACACTCACAGCTTCATGTTCAGCTATTTCGCAAGCTTCCCCGCTAGCTTTGAGTTTCCTCTCCAGTTCGTTGGCACGCTTCTCAGCAAGATGCAACGCTTCTGAATAAAACAAGGGATCACGGTATAAGAAAAACAACAAAGAAGAGTTAGGCAATATATACAATATAAAACTTACTTCTCAAGGAGTCGACCTCGTCGCGGAACCCGATATATCGGGAATCTATGTCGATCATATCCTTCATCACATGCTGCAAAATAGTCGACACACAAAATAAAGCATTGAGAAGCTGCCATTCGTCGAGTAAAAAAAGTATGATCAGGCAATTAAGGAAAAACTTACATCGTCAAGGAGAGGAGTCGATACACTCCCGGTGGCAATAACATCCTTAACAGTAACACCCGTCCTTGGTTTTTTCTTCAATGCTCGAGGGCTGCGTGGCGGATCCGAAGATTCCGAGGCAACTTTCGGATCCTCGGAGATCACCAGTGTATGAGATGTACTCGTAATTGTTGATTCGGAAACATCGACTCCTGGATGCTCCTCATCATCCATGTCAACAAAGTACAAGGAAAGTTCAAATATAAGTATAAAGAGATCAAGTCAAAATAGTCGACTGAAAGAAAAGGCACACTTATGAGCTTATAACGGCAGCATGATCGTATGGTTTGGATGTGCCAGAGTCTTCTTCATCGTCTCCCCTTTTCCTTTTGCGTTTCTCTAGGGAAGCCGCAGGAGGAATGAGTTTGTTTGGGAAGAGTCAGAGGCATGCACTGACTCCGAAATCCTATCAAATGAACCCGCACTCTTTTCAGATTCCGTGGGTTCACTGTCGCGAACAGAAGTTTCTTGCGAGTCATCTGTGATGATGGCTCGCTTAGGTACATCTCCACCTTCGGGAGTAGGAGGAAGCGAAGAAAGAACCTGATGACCGTGCATAATGAAATCGTGAGTTAATATAGTGGAATATTAAATACACCAGAAAAGTAAAAGCAACAAAACTCGAGAAAAGCACTCACGGCGGGAAGAGCATGGGTACTGCTAAATGGTTCCACGCGGCAGGTGGAAGGAATTGGAGATTTTTTGCTGAGTGAAGTAAAGCGGCGTACTAGTTTCTCCAAATCCTTCACGGAGAGATCTTCGGAGATTCTAGCAGCATCACCAGCACCAGAGTATAGCCAGAGGGGACTCGTGCGAGCCTGGATGAGCTGCACTCGAATTCGTAGAAAATGTGCAATGATTTGCACCCCCGACAATACTTGCCATTGGGTATTTTGCAGAGCTGTGATCTGGGAAATCAGGGACTCTGTGGCCGCCAATTCTTCGGGTGTAGCTGATGTCTACGCACTCTTCTGTTCCAGTAGACAGTGTTGGGCCTACAAGAGCAGAGGTTCGTAGAACAGCATCAAGTTTCCCTTAAGTGAATCACCCAAGGTTTATCGAACTCAGGGAGGTAGAGGTCAAAGATATCCCTCTCAAGCAACCCTGCAATTAAGATACAAGAAGTCTCTTGTGTCCCCAACACACCTAATACACTTGTCAGATGTATAGGTGCAATAGTTCGGCGAAGAGATAGTGAAATACAAGTAATATGGATGATTATAAGTAGTAATTACAATCTGAAATAAAAATGGCAGCAAGCGAACATGTAGCAGAACTTGTTGAAACCGGTGTTTCAATGCTTAGAAACAAGGCCTAGGGATCATATTTTCACTAGTGGACACTCTCAACAATGATCACATAATGGAATACATAAATGCTACTCTCAAACACTCTCTTGTTGGATAACAAACACCATTCATTGTGTAGGGCTGCAAAAGCACACCTCAAGCCGGAGTAAACAAGCTCCACAACGTCATAAAGGAATCACACATGATGCGCACACTGTCACCATCACACCGTGGAGAGTGACTCCGAAGTTCATATTAAAGTAACCTCTAGAGTGCATAATAAACAAGAGTAACATCTACATATTCAACTAGATTACAAAGCTCATGATCACATAAAGATCACACCATGGGAGAGAGAGATGAACCACATAGCTACCGGTAGAGAACTCAGCCTCGGGGGAAAACTACTCCCTCCTCATCATGGGAGACAGCAACGGCGATGAAGATGGCGGTGGTGTCGATGGAGATGACTCCGGGGGCAATTCCCCGTCCCGGCAGCGTGCCGGAACAGAGATTCTGTCCCCCGAAACTTGTCGTCGATGGCGGCGGCGCTGCAGAACCCTTGGTGGAATATGACTGGCCTATTTAGGGTTTTCGCATTTGGGGCAATATATAGGCGAAGGGGCAGCGTCGGTGGAGTCCCGAGGGGCCCACCCCACCTGGCGGCGTGGCAGAAGGTGGGGCCGCGCCACCCTATGAGGTGGCCAGCTCGTGGCCCCCCTTCGTCTCTCCTTCGGACTCCGTGAAGCTTCTAGAAAAATAGGGACGTGGCCTTTTGTTTCGCGCAATTCCGAGAATATTCGCAGAAGTAATTTTCTGGAACCAAAAATAGCAGAAAACAGGAGCTGGCACTTCGGCATCTTGTTAATAGGTTAGTCCCGGAAAATGCATAAAAATGATATAAAGTGTATATAAAACATGTAGCAATTGGTATAATATAAGCATGGAACATCAGAAATTATAGATACGTTGGAGACGTATCAAGCATCCCCAATCTTAGTTCCTACTCGCCCTCGAGTAGGTAAACGATAAAAAGAATAATTTCTGAAGTGACATGCTACCAACATAATCTTGATCAATACTATTGTAAAGCATATGAGATGAATGAAGTGAGTCAAAGCAATGGTCTATAATTTGCTAACAAATAGATAATGACTAAACAACTGAATCATATAGCAAAAACTTTTCATGAATAGTACTTTCAAGACAAGCATCAAAAAGTCTTGCATAAGAGTTAACTCATAAAGCAATAGATTCTTAATATAAGGTTTTGAAGCAACACAAAGGAAGATTTAAGTTTCAACAATTGCTTTCAACTTCAACATGCATATCTCATGGATAATTGTCAACACAAAGTAATATAATAAGTGCAATAAGAAAGCATGTAAGAATCAATGCACACAAAGTTGACACAAGTGTTTGCTTCTAAGATAGAGAGGAGTAGGTAAAGTGACTCAACATAAAGTAAAAGAAAGGCCCTTCGCAGAGGGAAGAAGGGATTAAATCATGTGCTAGAGCTTTTCAAGTTTTGAAATCATATAGAGAGCATAAAAATAAAGTTTTGAGAGGTGTTTGTTGTTGTCAACGAATGGTAGTGGGCACTCTAACCTCCTTGTCAAACAGACTTTCGAAGAGCGGCTCCCATGAAGGACGTTATCTCTACCAGCAAGGTAGATCATCCCTCTTCTCTTTTGTTTACACATGTATTTTAGTTTTATTTATAGATGACACTCCTCCCAACCCTTTGCTTTCACAAGCCATGGCTGACCGAATCCTCGGGTGCCTTCCAACATTTCACATACCACGGAGGAGTGTCTATTGCAAAATTAAGTTGCTTACTGATAAATCAGGGCAAAACATGTGAAGAGAATTATTAATGAAAGTTAATTAATTGGGGCTGGGCACCCCGTTGCCGACTCTTTTTGCAAAATTATTGGATAAGCGGATGTATATGCCACTAGTCCATTAGTGAAAGTCCGCCCAACAAGATTGAAAGATAAAACACCACATACTTCCTCATGAGCTATAAAACATTGACACAAATAAGGAGTAATAAAGTTTTGAATTGTTTAAAGGTAGCACATGAAGTATTTACTTGGAATGGCAGAAAAATACCACATAGTAGGTAGTTACGGTGGACACAAATGGTATAGGTTTTGGCTCAAGGTTTTGGATGCACAAGAAGAATTCCCTCTCAGTACAAGGCTTTGGCTAGCAAGGTTGTTTGAAGCAAACACAAGTATAAACCGGTACAGCAAAACTTACATAAGAACATATTGCAAGCATTATAAGACTCTACACTGTCTTCCTTGTTGCTCAAACACTTTTACCGGAAAATATCTAGACCTTAGAGAGACCAATCATGCAAACCAAATTTCAACAAGCTCTATGGTAGTTCTCCACTAATAGGTTTAAACTACATGATGCAAGAGCTTAAACATTATCTACTTGAGAGCTCAAAACAATTGCCAAGTATCAAATTATTCAAGACAATATACCAACTACCACATGAAGCATTTTCTGTTTCCAACCAAATAGCAATAAATGCAGCGGCTTTCAGCTTTTGCCATGAACATTAAAAGTAAAACGAAGAACACAAGTGTTCAAATGAAAAAGCGGAGAGTTTCTCTCTCCCACACAAGCATGTTAGGATCCGATTTATTCAGAGAATGAAAATAACAAAATGAAAATAAAAGCACACAGACGCTCCAAGTAAAGCACATAAGATGTGACGGAATTAAAATATAGTTTCACTAGAGGTGACCTGATAAGTTATTGATGAAGAAGGGGATGCCTTGGGCATCCCCAAGCTTAGATGCTTGAGTCTTCTCGAAATATGCAGGGATGAACCACGGGGGCATCCCCAAGCTTAGACTTTTCACTCTTCTTGATCATATTATATCATCCTCCTCTCTTGATCCTTGAAAACTTCCTTCACATCAAACTCAAAGCAATCTCATTAGAGGGTTAGTGCATAATCAAAAATTCTCATGTTCAGCAAGGACACAATCATTCCCAACACTTCTGGACATTACCCAAGGTTACTGAAATTTAATGGAGCAAAGAAACCCACTCAAACACAGTAAAAGAGGCAATGCGAAATAAAAGGCAGAATCTGTCAAAACAGAACAGTCCGTAAAGACGAATTTTGTCGAGGCACTTAACTTGCTCAGATGGAAAAGCTCCAGTTGAATGAAACTTTCGTACATATCTGAGGATTACTCATGAATTTTTTCATGATTTTTAGATTTTCCTACAGAGAGAAAAACTCAAAACCATGACAGCTAAAAATCTGTTTCTGCGCAGAAATCCAAATCTAGTATCAACTTTCTATCAAAGTCTTTACTTGGCAGAACAATGCAAGAAAATAAAGATACAAAGGTATTGCTACAGTAGTAACAAGCACCTTGACTCAAATATAAAACAAAAATTGCAGAAATAAAATAATGGGTTGTCTCCCATAAGCGCTTTTCTTTAACGCCTTTCAGCTAGGCGCAGAAGATTTTAATGATGCTCACATGAAAATACAAAAATGAAGCAAAAGGAGCATCAAGAAGAAAATTCGAAACACATTTAAGTCTAACCCGCTTCCTATGCATAGGAATCTTGTACACAAATAAATTCATGAAGAACAAAGTGACAAGCATAGGAAGATAAAACACGAGTAACTTCAAAATTTTCAGCATGTAGAGAGATGTTTTAGTACCATGAAAATTTCTACAACCATATTTTCCTCTCTCATAATAATTTCCAGTAGCATCATGAACAAACTCAACAATATAACTATCACATACAACATGCTTTTCATGATCTACAAACACATAATTTTTATCAAGCTCAAAAATAGTGGGATCAAAACTTTCAAACCCACTTTTTAGAAATCTATAACAAGATGATTGATCATTCTCAAGAGATATGGGACTCGTAGATAAAGTCAAGACCTCTCCAATCCCATTTTCATTAGTACTACAATTAATATTATCAAGTAACATAGGACCATCATCTAGAGCTTTATCATAAACATTTGCTAAACAAAACTCTTTAGTACCATGCATTTCGATATCAGGAACAAACAAAGCATTATCATAAGATTTATCAAAATAGCATGGATTATCATAGATAACAGTAGCATAATTATTCTCACAAGTTTTACTCATAGGGAATATTTCAAGAGAATCCACGGGAACATAACATTCATCCTCCTTTGGTAAGCATGGAGGACAATCAAATAGTGTAAGAGATAAAGAGTTACTCTCATTAGAAGGTTGGCATGGGTAGCTAATCCATTCTTCCTCCTTTTGTTCATCACTCTCCTCCTATTTTTCATCCAATGAGCTTTCAGGTTCATCAATTTCTTGTTTCACAAGTTCCTGCAAATTGTGAGTGCATTCTTGTGCATGAATGAGTCTCTCTTTATAATCAATGATATAAGGATTATTGCTGTAATGTTCTATGCAATAATCAAGGATAGAAGAGACATAATCTTTAAGGTCCTTACAAACAATACAAGTTGCATAATTTTTAGCCATGAAGGATTATATCTCAGAGGCTCCCATAAATAAAACAAATTGTTCTACTTCTTCGAAACCAAGATGAATATAGTTATTCCAATGATAGTTCACAATTAAAACTTCTTCACTAAAGCCACATTGGAATTTAAGATGTTTAGTATCCTGTTTAGAGCAACAGTTTATATCATGGCGTTTAAGCAAGATTTTAGCAATTGTATTCAATTTTTCTAACACGGCACTCATGACTTTACCCTTTCTTGATTCTCTATAATTCATATATAATTCTATAAGCTCCATACAGGTTGTGGGTTCTTCCATAACAACAGTTTTTAATTTTTCGGTTTTTCAATTTTTTATGGATTTTCGGGTATATAAGAAAAATAAAACAGGACAAAAACAAACTAAACAAAAGTAAACTAAGCAAAATAATACTAGACATAAATAAACTAAGCACAAACAAACTAGACAAAAGTAAACTAAGCAAAACAAAATAAAATAAAAATAGAGAGAGAGGTAGAGTGTACTCCCTAGGTGAACTTATGAGTAGGGCTATGCTCCCCGGCAACGGCGCCAGAAAATAGCTTGATGTCTACGCACGCTTCTATTCCTGTAGGCAGTGTTGGGCCTCCAAGAGCAGAGGTTCGTAGAACAGCAGCAAGTTTCCCTTAAGTGAATCACCCAAGGTTTATCGAACTCAGGGAGGTAGAGGTCAAAGATATCCCTCTCAAGCAACCTTGCAATTAAGATACAAGAAGTCTCTTGTGTCCCCAACACACCTAATACACTTTTCAGATGTATAGGTGCACTAGTTCGGCGAAGAGATAGTGAAATACAAGTAATATGGATGATTATAAGTAGTAATTGCAATCTGAAATAAAAATGGCAAGAAGCGAACATGTAGCAGAACTTATTGGAAACGGTGTTTCAATGCTTAGAAACAAGGCCTAGGGATCATACTTTCACTAGTGGACACTCTCAACAATGATCACATAATGGAATAAATAAATGCTACTCTCAAACACTCTCTTGTTGGATAACAAACACCATTCATTATGTAGGGCTGCAAAAGCACACCTCAAGCAGGAGTAAACAAGCTCCACAACATCATAAAGGAATCACACACGATGCGCACACTGTCACCATCACACCGTGGAGAGTGACTCCGGAGTTCATATTAAAGTAACCTCTAGAGTGCATAATAGACAAGAGTAACATCTACATATTCAACTATATTACAAAGCTCATGATCACATAAAGATCACACCATGGGAGAGAGAGATGAACCACATAGCTACTGGCAGAGCTCTCAGCCTCGGGGGATAACTACTCCCTCCTCATCATGGGAGACAGCAACGGCGATGAAGATGGAGGTGGTGTCGATGGAGATGGCTCCGGGGGCAATTCCCCGTCCCGGTACCATGCCGGAACAGAGATTCTGTCCCCCGAAACTTGTCGTCGAGCGGCGGCGCTGCGGAACCCTTGGTGGAATATGACTGGCCTATTTAGGGTTTCGCATCTAGGGCGATATATAGGCGAAGGGGCAACATCGGTGGAGTCCCGAGGGGCCCACCCCACCTGGCGGCGCGGCAGAAGGTGGGGCCGCGCCACCCTATGAGGTGGCCAGCTCGTGGCCCCCCTTCGTCTCTCCTTCGGACTCCGTGATGCTTCTAGAAAAATAGGGACGTGGCCTTTTGTTTCGCGCAATTCCGAGAATATTCGCAGAAGTAATTTTCTGGAACCAAAAACAGCAGAAAACAGGAACTGGCACTTCAACATCTTGTTAATAGGTTAGTCCCGGAAAATGCATAAAAATGATATAAAGTGTATATAAAACATGTAGCAATTGGTATAATATAAGGATGGAACATCAGAAATTATAGATACGTTGGAGACTGATAACACGTAAAGCACACGTCCGTTGGGAACCCCAAGAGGAAGGTGTGATGCGTACAGCAGTAAGTTTTCCCTCAGTAAGAAACCAAGGTTATCGAACCAGTAGGAGTCAAGGGCCACGTGAAGGTAGTTGGTGACGAAGTGTAGTGCGGCGCAACACCAGGGATTCCGGCGCCAACGTGGAACCTGTACCACACAATCAAAATACTTTGCCCCAACTTAACAGTGAGGTTGTGAATCTCACCGGCTTGCTGTAAACAAAGGATTAAACGTATGGTGTGAAAAATGATGTTTGTTTGCGAAGAACAGTAGAGAACAGAGTTTGCAGTAGATTGTATTTCAGATGTAAAAGAATGGACCGGGGTCCCTAGTTCACTAGTGGTGTCTCTCCAATAAGAAATAGCATGTTGGGTGAACAAATTACAGTTGGGCAATTGACAAATAGAGAGGGCATAACAATGCACATACATATCATGATGACTACTATGAGATTTAATCAGGGCATTACGACAAAGTACATAGACCGCTATCCGGCATGCATCTATGCCTAAAAAGTCCACCTTCGGGTTAGCATCCGCACCCCTTCCAGTATTAAGTTGCAAACAACAGACAATTGCATTAAGTATGGCGCGTAATGTAATCAACACAAATATCCTTAGACAAAGCATTGATGTTTTATCCCTAGTGGTAAAAGCACATCCACAACCTTACAACTTTCTGTCACTGTCCCAGATTCAATGGAGGCATGAACCCACTATCGAGCATAAATACTCCCTCTTGGAGTTACAAGTATCAACTTGGCCAGAGCCTCTACTAGCAACAGAGAGCATGCAAGAACATAAACAACACATATATGATAGATTGATAATCAACTTGACATAGTATTCCATATTCATCGGATCCCAACAAACACAACATGTAGCATTACAAATAGATGATCTTGATCATGATAGGCAGCTCACAAGATCTAACATGATAGCACAATGAGGACAAGACAACCATCTAGCTACTGCTATGGACCCATAGTCCAAGGATGAACTACTCACACATCAGTCTGGAGGCGATCATGGTGATGAAGAGTCCTCCGGAAGATGATTCCCCTCTCCGGCAGGGTGCCGGAGGCGATCTCCTGAATCCCCCGAGATGGGATTGGCGGCGGCGGCGTCTCTGGAACTATTTCCGTATCGTGGCTCTCGGTAATAGGGTTTTCGCGACGGAGAGTTTAAGTAGGCGGAAGGGTAGAGTCAGAGGAGGCACGAGGGCCCCACACCACAGGGCGGCGCGGGCCCCTCCTTGGCCGCGCCGCCTTATGGTCTGGCCACCTCGTAGCCCCACTTCGTATGCTCTTCGGTCTTCTGGAAGCTCCGTGGAAAAATTAAGACCCTGGGCGTTGATTTCGTCCAATTCCGAGAATATTTCCTTTGTAGGATTTCTGAAACCAAAAACAGCAGAAAACAGGAACTGGCGCTTCGGCATCTTGTCAATAGGTTAGTGCCGGAAAATGCATAATAATGATGTAAAGTGTGTATAAAACATGTGAGTATTGTCATAAAACTAGCATGGAACATAAGAAATTATAGATACGTTTGAGACGTATCAGAGACGTATCAGTAGCTTCCGCATCCCAAGATTTGCGTCTCAAAATTTCTTGCGACATGTCGAGGGGAGAAAGGCCATATTGTTGAGTGGCAGTTGATTCATCCTTGATGTACATCCACTTCTTGCACCAGCCTTGGACGGAGTCGGCAAACTTCAAGTCAAATAACCGGCCTCGTGCCGCACACAGATACAGACACCACCTACATTGTAGATGGCGTTCTTCGAGTTGTTCCGGCGGAGATAGAAAACGCGCTCCCACAGGCCCAGTGGGGGTGTATCATGCTACTTTCGATAAATAAGGGTGTCGAACCCAACGATGAGCATAAGGTGTTGACGAGCAGTTTTTACCGAGGATTCACTATAAACACTAGCAAACAAGTTTGCAGGAGTATTTGGTATTGCAGATAAATAAAGTACAAGTAAATAAAATGCATTAATAATAATTGCAGTGAGTGGCTCAATCCTTTTTAGAGCAAAGGACAAGCCGGTTGTTTCACTTATGATGAACGAACGTTCCTAAGGACACACGGGAATTACGTCAAGTGCTTTCGCTTCACATAGCTGAATAATATTCAATAGTTTGGTAAGTGTTGTGTGGGTGAACCTATGCTAATGCACTACCCAATACTTGGACTAATACATACTTGTGAATATACCTCTTGCAAGCATCCTCAACTACAAGAAAGTAATTAAGATAAATCTAACCACAGTCTTAAACTTTGAGATCCTACACTCCCTCGTGCACCGGTTTCCTAACGGGGGTTTGGGTTTTTGTGCTCCCGCAACCCCACAATTAGTAGCCAAATACACGATGCATTCCCCTAGGCCTATAAAGGTGAAGTATCATGTAGTCGACGTTGACATGACACCACTAGAAAAATAGCACCACAACTTAAATATCAAATCATTGCATATTACTCAACATAGTTGCACTACACACAGCATGACTTCTCCCATATCCTCAAGTGTCGGGGGATGGCCCCCGGTAGGTCAATACTATGGCAAATATGCCATGATAAAGCATCCGCATACCGGATTAAGGGTTAATCCGGATGCTCAAAGTTGAGTGAGGATTGTGCTAAGTTAGTACAAACCGGTATACCAGGAGGGGTATGCCGGAGTACGATAAAGGTAGGAGTTTGAGGTACAAAGGCAAAGATGCCGGAGCTCTAAGGTAAAGATACCGGAGAACCGGCATAGGCTCAACAGTAGCATGTCGGCACTCCAGGCAAAGATACCATCAAGGACCAAAGGATAGGATGAGCGAAGCACATCAACTTTAATCGAAGCCCTGAGGCCAAAGCTGAAGATGACGAAAAAGATACCGGACGAGGTCATCAGCTTCTGATTAAAGAAAGAAACGACGTCACTGGGGCCAAAGTAGCTTTATAAAGTAGCTTAGCTCATCAAAGATTCCATTAGGGTTTCTTCCCTTGTAAGCCACCTCTCCCCCTATATAAGGAGAGGAGGCACACCCCTGCGCGGGGAGATCAATGGAGCAGCGAGGAGAGCTAGGTCTTGTACCGTACGTTATTCAACCTCTGGCTTTCAGCCAAGTTTAGTAATACAATCCGGAGTTCTGTCTCTCCTTTCCCCTTAAACCTTACTCTCACTCGGATCCTCAAGCGTACATTCGGCCCCAACTTAAGCCATCCTATGGCATCTGCCGTTTCACCATGACAACATCAAGAACTAAACGAACTACTCACGAGACATCATATGGATCATAATCAGAGGTGATATAATAATGAATAACAATCTGGACATAAACCTTAATTCGATGGTTTCACTCAATAGCATCAACTACAAGGAGTAATCAACACCGGGAAAGTTTCTCCTATGAACTAGACAAGTATCAAATCCAAGATGTTACAGCGGGACGGCGTGGAGACGGCGGTGATGATGGTACTGGTGGTGGAGATGATGGTAATGATGATCCCGATGAAGTCCCGATCGATGGAGGTGGCGATGGCGACGATCTCCCCTCTTCGGGAAGGAATTTCCCCAGCAGATTTTAGCCTGCCGGAAAGCTTTTCTCTCCCTCTGGTTCTCCGCCCCATAGCGGTTGCGGAATATTTCTCTGGTCGCTCCTCCGATCTTAGGCTTCCCGAGGGGTTGAAATACGCGAGGGGCATCGTCAGAAGTGGGCCAGGGTGCCAACACCATGCCTAGGTGCAGCCAGGGGTGGGCCCGCGCCTAGGGGTGGTCTGGAGCCCCCCTGACCCATCTCGGCCTCCCCTTCTGACTTTCTCCGTCATTTGGAAAAATAGGATTTTTTGTATCTTTGCTGGGAATTGTTGGTCTTCAGGAGATATGGTGCCTTGCTGGTCCTTTTTCCAGCAGATTCGTTGCTCCGGCGGTTAATTCTCCAATAATAATCAAACATGCAAAAATAGATGGAATAACATAAGTATCACCTCTAAATATGAAATATATCAATGAATAACAGTAAATTATGATATAGAATAGTGATGAAAATTGGACGTATCAGGCATACATCTTCGAGTTCTATGAAACTCGTCATGTAATCCCATCGGGATCCAATATATTATTTGATGAAATGCGACAACTCGACGAAATGGAGTATTCCATCAGCCGAACAAAGGAACTTGACAATATATTCTCAGAGCTCGTCCGTCGCGATAGAAAAACTCTTAATCATGTGACTCGTAAAAAGGGTCACGAAGGTAAGACCCGAGGATCCGTCATGTGTGGCGTGGCATCGCACCCGAATGTGCTCTCCCACTTTATCCACATTAACAAATGTGAAGAAAAATCCCAGCGGACGCGTTGGGTACTCGAAAAAATAGTTGGAATTCTGTTTTTAGTAAGTCCTGAAGCGGCACATACTGAATTATGCCAGTATCCCAGGTTCGAGTCCAGGGACTTGAATCTGAAGTAGGTTTACGCGGGTTTGCCACAAGAGCAATTAACTGGTACCTGATCCGTCAGAAGAACCAGCCTCATCTACCATTATCCCTGAACAATATAGACATTAAGTAAGATTTAAATATAACTCGAAAGTATGATCGAGCAAATGAAAGATGGAGATTTTGTCCGATTCTACGACTCGAGTAAAATCTCGGGGGCTACTGACATAGGTATGCCTAATGGGAATGACGCATACCTACCACTAGTTTATAATTGGAGCAGAAGGCCCATGGACTCGAAGTTTCGGAGGCCTAGATGGATGAGGATATTCGGATTAGGAAAGTATAGTTATTATAGAAAACTTGTAATTAATATAGGGAGAGACCCAGTGCGGCCCGATAAACTTGTACTTGTACGACACGAAAAGGCCTTTTTTCGTCTCCTATATAAAGGGGAAGCCGAGGAAGAAGAAAAGAGCGAATATTTGTAACCCTAGCCACCGTAATATTGAGTTGGACATCTTTGTTTGGCTGAAACCTTCGAGATCTACTTACCCTCTATTTTCCATGAAACTCTAAGTCTACAACATGTAGCATTGACGAGTTAATCCCTCGTCACGGGATGCATATGAAATACATGAAACTATCTCCTTCTCTCTGAACATGTAACTCTCTCCCTCTCCCGAACGTTTTCCCTTTCCCTTCTCAAATTTGTAATCGAATCCTGAGATTAGCCTTGTATATGTGATAATCATTAGAGAGAGTAGAGCGTGCATAACATTTGGTATCCATAGCTGGGTTCTAATCGAGAGGGACGATGGAGGATCTCGTGGCAGTGATGTGTGAGTTGCCGCTTTCGGTAGGCTCTGTGAAGATCACCGCCGACGAGTCGTAGAGCTTGCTGATGGACATTGGAGCGCGGAAGCCCATGGTCGACGGTGCACTTCATGATCTGGGCGCTGACATCACCACTCTCCGTCAACAACTCTTACGTGTCACTCTCAAACAAACTAAGTACTCTCCGGGCACGCATGGCGCAAGCAGCCCTTGAGGATGGCGTTCATTGCGCGCGGCAAATCAATGACATAGGTCGCGAAAAGCATTCCAGGGCGATATTCGGGTGAAACAGGGTTGGTCTAAAGGGGATATGGCCATGATGACTCTTCCAGCCAAGGGTACGTGTGGGATCTTGAACCACCTGTGTCCTACCGAGTCTAGTTTCCTGCATAGAGGTTGGTCGAGTTTGAGCGGTGCTCGTGTGCCATGACCAAAGATATGTGTTTCCAGTGTTCGTTGGTGAACGACCGAAATCTTGGAAGAGATAGCGTGAGTCATATTTTAGAGTGTTTTGGATTCATCTAGAGAATTGGGTAGACACCGTGGCCATGCATTTCGGTGGGGGTGATATGCTCTGGTTGGAAAACTGTGGTATAGCGGTAGAGAAGTTTAGTCGGAGTAACTTGTGGGAGCTAGTGTGAGATCATTTGGTCGAGACGAGAGACGAGTTTAAGAAACAGTTGGGATAGTTTTTCCACCTAAACTAGTTGTGTTTTCATCACTATCTTTCTGAATGAATGCATCACTGTTTCCGTTGTTCATTCCATGTTTATTCTTTGAGCTTTCATTTTTTGATAAGAGTTTTAAGCATTACACACAGCCTCTGCATAACTAGAATGGGCATAGTCGTCCAAAAAGTTCAAAGCGGAACTAAAACAACGAACAAATCCAACACATATTGTGCAGACCCGGTTGAAGATAACTAGACATTGAAGGCAGCAATCATGCGGTTATATATGCAACCACCAATGTTGGGTAATAAACTCATTCGCCATATCCCCCAACCATCTAGACACCTCCAGAAAGAGGACTTGATCCACCATACGTTGAAGCGATGACCATGAGTAGATCAAAGCCGTAAACCAGTAGATGACCTGCATAAGTGAAGAATTTTTATCATTAAAAACCTTATCATTCCTACATACTACCTTCTCCCGGTTTATAGGTCCTACACGTATCTCTAGATCGCCAACTTAACCAATGTAACACAAGATATACTATACAAAACATATATCATTAGAAAGTTCAGATCTTGTACTTTCTAATGGTATAATTTTTATAATATAAATATAATATTATATTGATCAAATTGACAATCTTGGAATACGCGTAGGCACTGTAAACCGGGACGGAGGGAGTAGCCACAACGACCATAAGACAACAATCGCTCCTACCCTGATAAGTAACTGAAATCTAGAATCCACTCCGTTTAGCCAATTTCCAAATATATTTACAATGCTTCGTGGCAGATATAAGGTAAAACCTATCTGAATTATTGACCATAAGATCTAGCAAACCGGCACAGGAAGAATAGATGTTTTAGTGTCTCATTTTTGTGACAAAAAACACTTCAAACATGTGTAGTAAGAATAACACCACACCTAAGATACCAAGCAAAAACTTTTATTTTCAAAGGTATATCTTCAAAATGAATTTGTTATTAAGAACCGGCTGAACAGGTTCATTTAAAGCTTTGTACATTGAGCTTACCAAGAAAATAGAGCTATATACATTTTTAGTACCACAACTTGTACTGCATGTGCATTTTAGTACCACAACTTGCAAAACGAGCACCTGGAGTACCACAACTTGCACCAAGCGAGCAAATAGGTCCACGATCAATTAGAAGCGGACATGTGGCATTGTGATTTTCGCAAAAAAACGCCCTTTATATTTTTCTCCCGCAAATGTGACCTTGGTGTTTTCTTTACATGTAGGTCCCACCTGGCAGAATATAGAAACAATTAAAAATAAAGTACTTTTCGTGGGATTTGAACTCACGACCTCTAGGAGCCTCAGAATAAGGTTACCACTGAGCAACACAACACTTTGTTAAGATATTGTCGGATTTCAATTTTTACAATTCCTGGACGGCACGGGCATCTTCAAACAGACCTAAATAATGTATAGCGGTTATTCACATCGATCATGGTTATGTTTACTGCACAGAGACGTTATGGTTTTATTCTCTTTTTGGTCTGGTTTTCAAGTTAGAGACATTGTTTGCTATGTATTTTTTTTTAACATAAGATGTCAGTTGCTACGGTGATTTTCGCCAAGATATCAGCCAAATCTGCACACGCCGAAGGGGATGAGATGATGAGGCGAGGCATGCATAGCCTCTCGTAGCCATAGCCTGCTGCCAACGGCATAGGCACTTACACTGACTACCGCGGGTGATCAATTTTTTCGATAAAGGGAATATATTAATATCAAAAAGATACCAATTACACCCAGCCTCTGCAACAACGCACCACCCTAATGGCACTACGGATGCACACAGCCAAAAAAAAGGAAAAGAAAAAATAAGAAACAAAAGTCCCGCTACAGTATCTCGGGTCTAACAACAGCAATACATCCACCGCCAAGACAACACCTGAAATACAGACTCTCCAAAAACGACACCTCCAAGAAGGGAACAGTGCTCTAACACCGTCGCCGCCCGATCAACGATCTTAGGTTTTCACCCTGAAGATAGTCCCCGCTGTCAAAACAATGCCTCCAACAAGGTCATTGCCAGGCACAACCAGTTAAGGCCAGACCTTGGGTTTCACCCTGAAAGGTAGGACTCTGAATTTCACCTATGTTGTCGCCCCCACTTTCATACCGCAGCTGTGAAGCCCGGAACACCAAGCAAGTCCCTCAACAGCGCGGAGACTTGAACCTCCCTTAGCTAGTCCTCCCCTCCGGCCTTCATGAACTTCTCTTCTTCCGACTTTCATCATGGATCCATAGTCACTTGATGTCAACACAGAAAAAGAGCTTCGCGCCGCTCCCTCCAGAACCAATCGGTCGGAATAAAAGCATGGGTGCGCACGACCGAATACCACCGATCCAGCAAACTCCGGGCAAAAAGCACCGTTACATTCGCCGGCGGAGCCTTCCGGAACTCAACACTCCGGCAAGATCACGAGTCCAGGCCTCCGGTAGGTCTTCCTCTTCACGCAAGAGAGACCCTAGGACCACCGCCTTTATTCAGGTCGGACCCCCACGTCGGCGACCATCCCGAGCTAGCCACTCCAACCCTCCACCGGTGACTCCGTCGCCGGCTTCCATGCATCTCCATCTCGCCGCCGGAACGCGGTGATAGATCGATAGATCCACCACCACCAACCGCAAGCCACGCGGGTGATCAATTGGGTAAATCAGTCTCCTAGATCATCCTCCGGCTAGGCCATTGTTGCTTACGTGGTACTTCCTGAGGTGCCCCTCTCGCTGATGTTGGCGGGTTCTTGTTTTCCTCCTCTTTCTTGAGCTTCGCTTCTAAACATGCACCACATCGTGGTGGTCAGTGGTGCTAGTCCGGCACCACATTTATCGTGGCCATGGTGGCACCCGCGGTTCACTCCTTGCTCTACATTGTGCTCCTTCGTAGCGAGGGGTTCTAATCATAACTTCATTTTCCTGCCTCCCAGCATTGTGGTGTGTAGCGCCCCTCGCCTCGCCGCCGTGGCATGCGGTAGTGCAGCACCCGCTTGTTCTTCGGCTCTCAAATGGCTCATTACCGCAACCGACGATGCTGTCGCGTGCGTCGTCTACGATGCCACCACACTCTAGACTATTGACGTATGCAACAGATGTACGATCACCTTTACATGTATTCACAACTATAAGTTCCTATCACGTAGCACACGTAGCTCATTTTATTGTTATTTACGTGCTTGGACAAGATATACTAGTTTAGTTAGTTAGAATGATGTGAATATACTCTATACATGTATTTTTTGGTCTATTTGACATCCAGAAACTATATAATAAACTGAAATCCGAAAATATTTGAACAAATTGTTGTCTGGTGCAGTGGCAAGCTTAGTATGAAGCTTCAACAGGTCCTGAGTTCAAATCCCCGAAACGTTACATTGTTTTTAATTGTTTCTATATTCTGACAGGTGGGACCTGCATGTAAGAAAGCACCAAGGCCACATTTGCGGGAGAAAAAATATACATGGTGATTTTTGCGAAAATCACAATGCCACGTGTCCTCTTTCAATTGGTTGTGGATTTATTTGCTCGCTCGGTACAAGTTCTGGTACTGTGAGTACTCGGTTTGCAAGTTGTGGTACTAAAATGCACATTCAGTACAAGTTGTGGTACCAAAAATGCATATAGCTCAAGAAAATACCGTTCTTGGTAAGCCCCCAATAGAATTCATCTGGTCCCTACATCAGCTGGACTGAACCAAGCCGTTAAAGGAGTTTATTTCAGGATGCCAACCGGGGTCCAGTGAGATCTCGTATGAACGTCATAGTCGGTGGGGATGTTTCCATTACCTTTGCTAAGGTATCACCTTTATGCCGCACAATATTATACGGAGCTAGATATTGTTCTCGAAGGGTGTTTTTTCCCAACCATTTATCCTCCTAGAACCTTATCTCGGACCCATCACTAATGGATAAAGAACTGTATTGGAAAAAGTGCTTTTTGGTAGCCATAATACCAGCCAAAAAAAATGAGAATCACCAGATTTCCATACAATCTGAGAAAGCGCTTTTGATCTGACATACTTTCCCCGTAAAACTTTTGTCAATCGCCCTCCTCGATTAACAACCTATCCAGCCACATCCCAAGCAAGGCTCTATTGTTAACCTCGAGATCATGGACACTCCATTTTATCAACCGGTATTTCTTATTTTCACTATCTCCTTGCCAGAAGAATCTTGACCGGAAAAAATCCAATCTATTCAAGACTCCTCTAGGCAATTGGAAAAAAAGAAATTATATACAATACCATGTTTGTGAGTACTAAATTTATGACAACTAACCTTCCATCCAGAGATAGTAATTTTCCTTTCCAACTACTAAGTCCTTTCTGCAACCTATCTTCGATGATTTTCCATTCAGCGAGCATGTGAGTCTCCGATGGTGAATCATAATATCCAGATAGCTGATTGGAGAGCTTCGTGTCCCACATCCGAAGAGTTCGGCGTATAGGTTAGCATCGTATTGGGCCTCGCTAAAACAAAACAATTCACTGTTATAGAAGTTTATCTTAAGACCTGATAATTGTTCAAAAGGTGATACTATTAATTTCAGATTTCGCGACTTTTTCATGTGATGTTTCATAAAAAAGAATTGTGCCATCGGCATATTGAAGGATAAATAGTCAACCATCCACGAAGTTGGGAACACTTCCTTCAATTTTACCATCAACTTTCGCACCATCAATAATAGTGGCCAGCATATCCGCCACAATGTTAAATAATATTGGAGATAGGGGGTCACCTTGCCTCAACCATTTTTTGTATGGAAGTATCGACCAACGTCATCATTGACTTTTATGGCAACACTTACTTCAAAAAAAATTTATTTATTAAGGCACGCCACTCATCAGAAAATCCTTTCACTCTGAGAGTTTGTTGCGGAAATGTCCATTTAACCTTATCTTAAGCTTTTCAAAATCGATTCTGAGAACTACAACACCGATGATTTATATTCCTTGCATAAAAGTAGTCTTAGTCGATATCACCACATGATCTGCCACTAAATTAAGTCTAATAGTGGCCACTTTAGTGAAAATTTTAAAATAACAATTAAGAAGACATATTGTCCTGAACTACTGGATCCTCTACGAATCATTAACTTTTGGTAGTTGAATAATATCCCCAAAGTCGATACGGAATAACTCTCGTTGTCCGACATGAAGCTCATCGAACAGCTTCAATAAATCACCCTTAATAGAATCCCAAAAGATTTGAAAAAACTCCGCAGAAAAACCATCCGGGCAAGGTGCCTTATTGTGTTCCATCTAAAAGACAACTTTCTTGACCTCTTCTGAATAAGGAGGGGTAAGAAAAGCATTTTCCTGAGGGGACACTTAGGGAATATCATCAATCCTCGACTCGTCCAAGGATGTAGTAGATTCCTCCGAGACCCTAAATAAGCCTTTGTAATAAGAAGTAATATAAGACTTGAGCTGCTCATAACCCTCAATCGTGTCCTCCTTCTGGACAAGAGAATGAATGAGTTTCTTCCAAGGTCTGCCATTGGCGACATTGTGGAAATATATCGTATTCGAATCTCCTTGTATACGGAACTAAGTATTTGATCGCTGATACCATTTGGGTTCCTCCTCGCGCAGCAGACCATCCAACTTTGCGGCGGCTCCGAGTGTTTGCCAGCTTTGAGGGTGTTTACCTTGTGTCGTGTGGGTAATGAGGTGACTCTCAGTGTTGGCCGTCGGTGTGCCGGGCACCACTTATGGCGCATGGTTTTGTGAGGCAGACTTCTTCACCTTTGTTGGAGCGTCCCGGTCTACTCCTCCCATAGGAGATGCGGCTTCTTCTCTTCGACAACGGTGGGAGTTTTGCTAGTTTGGTGGAGCGGTTTGCCGTCGGTTGTGTTTGTGTGGTTGGCGCTCTTTTGTGGTCTTCGATATGTCGTCGGTGAGGGTGGGCATGGCCCTTTGAGTTATTGTTGGGTGGGCTTAGCCCTGTTTGTATCGGTTTTTGCCCGGTTTCCCTTAAAAAACTGGGAGCCTTCATCTTAATTAATAGATAAGGCAAATATTTTGCCTTCGTTTCTAAAAAAAAAATACTAGTTTGGTCTGTAGTTATCATCCAGAAGGGTAGTGAGCAAAATGTCAAAAACATTGTAGTATAAAGCATAAGATGGAAGATATTACCTAAGGACCCAGGTAGTCAGGTTAAATATGTGTGAGGTGTACCTTACAGTTACATAGTAGCATGCCAAACTGAGAACAATTTATAAAATCGTGCAATTTAAGAGCAGCTTTGTGTCTGTATACCTTTGTGATTTCAGAAGTCCCAAGCTGCTACTCCTTGGGTATATGGTTGTTGCTGAAACGTGACAAGCTTAATTGAGCACCTTATACTTTTATTTCTGAAGTATACTAAAGACTGTACTACACATCTTTCAGGATTAGTAAATGCAGTGCTGAACATTGTGTGTTCCTATTCTTATTATCCTATAATACTATTGTTTGATGCATAACTATGGCCTGGTAGCATTGCAGCATTTGTTGTCTCTTGTTCTCAGATGTAAATCTGGATTCCGCTTTGGACTTGATCACCCATGCCTGTTGTATTTCTGTTGTCAAGTAACAGCCAATTGCAGATGCAGATTATCTTCCTTGCATACTTCTATTTACTACTGTAGTCTAGTCATGTTAAAATTAAAAAAGTTATAACTTGCTGTGTTTGGGACCAAATTCTTATCGAGTTATTCAAGGTCACAAACAGAAAGCTTGCTGCTCAAAAGAGAGCAAAGAACAAGAGAGATGTCAAGTGTCCTTAGGAAGATGAGGTTTGTAACTAGTGGCCATACTATAGCAGTTTATAGTATGAACATTTTATGCTGATGTACCATAATTCAGTTTTCCTTTTGTTCTGCACTACATAGTAACCAAGGGAATCAGTGCACATCTCTTATCATTATAGAGTAAATCAGTAATGAAATTGTTAGGTTTATAAGTAAATTGAATAAAAAAAAATTCCTTGTCAAGAGGAACTGCTGTGTTGGCTTCCAGCCAAGGTTTAGAAAAGCTCTAGGTTTGACTTACTAATTTTACATCTGCCTAGAGCCTATCTCGCTAAAGTGCACGCTAAGCATGATTAAGCACCAGACTTTTCTGTTGTTCAATTGTGCCTAGGGCTTGAGCGCATGCCTAGATGTACTATTTTAACCATGCTTCAAGCAATGTTTGTTAGATGTGTGTTTTCAAGCCACTGACTTTTCTTCATGTCAAATAGTGTAGGTTTTAGACAACATCTTCACTTGAAATATCAGTATTTTTGGTGTTGCAGATAACAAAGCAAATCTTCACCACAACCATTGTTGTTTCTATTGCCTGTGATTCTTTGTTTATTTTGCCTGACAAAGTTCATGTCTTCACCATTCAGGAAAATGGTAGTTCTTGTAGTTCTTTTTTGCTGTGATTGCATATGGTATATAAACAAGTTCAATGTTCTTTCCTGGTATGCATCAGGACTGCTGGTGGTGCTGCTGCTGACAAGAAGAAATAGAGCTTTGCTAGTTGGTGAACTTTATCCCAGCCCTGTCTTGTATTTCCAGTCCGCACCTAAAGAGTGATTTGGCAATTGGGCAAAGCACCAGCACAGACTGAATTCTTCAGATCCAAATCTGCTGAAGAATACAACAAACAATAGCATGTTGTATATTCTAATAGTAGGCATATCCTATCTGGGTTGTAATAGACTTCAAATATTGCAATAGATAAATTCAGCGTTATCTGACATATTTCATTTATTCTGTTCTATTAGAATTGTTGTTGTTTTAAACCGTGGGACTAGAAGCCTGACCGACGGACATACGTCTGGGGCAGATGTAGTTGATACTCATGACAAGTAGGACCAGCTTCAAAATAGTTAGGTCGAAAATGTTAAACAAAAAGGTCAACAAAAAGAAATTGAGAAGGGCGAACTGTTGGGCTTGGCCCATTAGCTTACCAGAATTGATAGGGAAAAATAATAAACAGGTTGTCTTGTTGGGCTTGGCCCATGTAGACCACCAAAATGCACGGGGCTGAATTTGATCAACGATGATTTTGTTTCGTCGTAATTTTGCCATGTGGGAAGGATACGTAGGATCTGATGTGGCCTGGCCATATTGCTAGTGACGATATTGGATCCTCATAGGCGCTATAACGATCCAATATCGTCATAGACAACTATGACGTTTTCAAACAAATCGTCGTTGTAGTTAATTCCTGACGCTCCGTTTTTTACGATCTATTTTTCGTCGTAGAATCGTCATAGATGAAAAAACGTGATGATGTAGTGACAAAATTAGAGGGTCGTAGATCAACAATTTTCTTCTAGTATATGCAGCCACCAATGTTGGGTAATAAACCCATTCGCCGTATCCCCCAACCATCTAGACACCTCCGTAAAGAGAACTTGATCCACCATATGCGTTGAAGCGATGACCATGAATGGAGCAAAGCTGTAAACCGGTAGATGACTTGCATAAGTGTAGAATTTTTGTCATTAAAAACCTTATCATTCCTACATACCACCTTCGTCCCGGTTTACAGGTCCTACACGTATCTCTAGATCGCCAATTTAACCAACGTAACACAAGATATACTATACAAAACATATATCATTAGAAAGTTCAGATCTAGTACTTTCTAATGGTATAATTTTTATAATATAAATATTATATTATATTGATCAAATTGACAATCTTGGAATACGCGTAGGCCCTGTAAACCGGGACGGAGGGAGTAGCCACAACGACCATAAGACAACAATTGCTCCTACCCTGATAAGTAACTGAAACCTAGAATTCACTCCGTTTAGCAGATTTCCAAATATATTTACAATTCTTCGTGGCAGATATAAGGTAAAACCTATCTGAATTATTGAACATAAGATTTAGCAAACCGGCACGGGAAGAATATGTGTTTTATTGTCTCATTTTTGTGACAAAAAACACTTCAAACATGTGTAGTAAGAATAACACCACGCCTAAGATACCAAGCAAAAAACTTTTATTTTCAAATGTATCTTCATCTTCAAAATGAATTTATTATTAAGAACCGCGTTCATTTGAAGCTTTGTACATTGAGCTTACCAACAAAACAACGTTCTTGGTAAGCCCCCAACAAAATTCATCTGGTCCCTACATCCTGGACTGAACCAAGCCGTTAAAGGAGTTTATTCCAGGATGCCAACCGGGGTCCAGTGAGATCTCGTATGAACGTCATAGTCGGTGGGGATGTTTCCATTACCTTTTCTAAGGTATCACCTTTATGCCGCACAATATTATACAGAGCTAGATATTATTCTCGAAGGGTGGTTGTTCCCAACCATTTATCCTTCTAGAACCTTATCTCGGACCCATCACTAATGGATAAAAAACTGTATTGGAAAAAGTGCTTTTTTGTAGCTATAATACCAGCCAAAAAATGAGAATCACCAGATTTCCATACAATCTGAGAAAGCGCTTTTGATCTGACATACTTTCCCCGTAAAAACTTTTGTCAATCGCCCTCCTCGGTTAACAACCTATCCAGCCACATCCCTAGCAAGGCTCTATGGTTAACCTCGAGATCATGGACACTCCATTTTATCAATCGATATTTCTTGTTTTCACTATCTCCCTGCCAGAAGAATCTTGACCGGAAATAATCCAGTCTATTCAAGACTCCTCTAGGCAATTGGAAGAAAGAAATTATATACAATACCATGTTTGTGAGTACTAAATTTATGAGAAATAACCTTCCATCCAGAGATAGTAATTTTCCTTTTCAACTACTAAGTCCTTTCTGCAACCTATCTTCGATGATTTTCCATTCAGCGAGCGTGTGAGTCTTCGATGGTGAATCAGAATATCCAGATAGCTGATTGGAGAGCTTCCTGTCCCACATCCGAAGAGTTCGGCGTATAGATTAGCATCGTCTTGGGCCTCGCTAAAACAAAATAATTCACTGTTATGGAAGTTTATCTTAAGACCTGATAATTGTTCAAAAGGTGATACTATTAATTTCAGATTTCGCGACTTTTTCATGTCATGTTCCATAAAAAAAGAATTGTGTCATCGGCATATTGAAGGATAAATAGTCAACCATCCACGAAGTGGGGAACCACTCCTTCAATTTTACCATCAACTTTCGCACGATCAATAATAGTGACCAGCATATCCACCACAATGTTAAATAATATTGGAGATAGGGGGTCACCTTGCCTCAACCCTTTTTTGTCTGGAAGTATTGACCAACGTCATCATTGACTTTTATGGCAAAACTTACTTCAAAAACAAAATTATTTATTAAGGCACGCCACTCATCAGAAAATCCTTTCATTCTGAGAGTTTGTTGCGGAAAAGACCATTTAACCTTATCATAAGCTTTTTAAATTCGATTTTGAGAACTACAACACCGATGATTTATCTTCCTTGCACAAAAGTAGTCTTAGTCGGTCTCACCACATGATCAGCCACTAAATTAAGTCTAATAGTGACCACTTTAGTGAAAATTTTAAAACAACAATTAAGAAGACATATTGTCCTGAACTACTGGATCCTCTACGCATCATTAACTTTTGGTAGTTAAATAATATCCCCAAAGTCGATACGGAACAACTCTCGTTGTTCGACATGAAGCTCATCGAACAGCTTCAATAAATCACCCTTAATAGAATCCCAAAAGATTTGAAAAAACTCCGCAGAAAAACCATCCGGGCAAGGTGCCTTATTGTGTTCCATCTAAAAGACAACTTTCTTGACCTCTTCTGAATAAGGAGGGGTAAGAAAAGCATTTTCCTGAGGGGACACTTAGGGAATATCATCAATCCCCGACTCGTCCAAGGATGTAGAAGATTCCTCTGAGATCCTAAATAAATCTTTGTAATAATAAGTAATATAAGACTTGAGCTGCTCATAACCCTCAATCGTGTCCTCCTCCTGGATAAGAGAATGAATGAGTTTCTTCCAAGGTCTGCCATTGGCGACACTGTGGAAATATCTCGCATTCGAATCTCCTTGTATACGGAACTAAGTATTTGATCGCTGATACCATTTGAGTTCCTCCTCGCGCAGCAGACCATCCAACTTTGCATTGTATTGACTTTTAAGATTAATTTCTTGCGAAGTTAATGTCGTTCTTCTGCGATTGTCTCTAATTCATCAATACTTGACGATAAGTAGAGTTTTCCTGTTTTAGCACCCCAGTCATGTGTCTCGTCCACCCTCCGAGGAATATCCGCATTGAGCGGAATTTGTTATTCCACCGTTGGATGGGGGTCTGACCCAACACATGCCTCTCCCATGCCTTCTTGACCATATCTAACAATCCATCCCTATGTAGTCATCCAAGTTCAAATTTGAACCGTTGTCTACGCTCGGGAGTTGGAGTTCTAGTAGTCAATAGTATGGGATCATGATCCGGCGGAGCCTCTAGACAAGGTAGAGCCCGTACCGAGACCATGGGGTATTTAACTTCCCATTCTGAATCCATTAGTACGCGATCTAGTTTCTCGTTAGTCGGCTCCGGAAGACTGTTTTCCCGTGTAATTTGTCTCCCAACCATTGAAATCCCCCTCAAATCCAAATTGTCAATGACAACATTGAACATGAATGGCCAATGCTTGTTGAACCTCCCCTTTCTCTTCTCATGAGAGTATCTAAAAAAATTGAAATCACCTCCTATAATGATAAGATACGGATTATCTTTCACTAGATTAACTACTTCACGAAGTAAGGCAGGTTTGAGAGTATCCTGAGCAGCCAGTGGCAAAGGACGGAAAAAATTGAGGTAAGGCAAACTAAAAAAAAATGATGCAAGTACCAAAATAGACGTAAGACATGAACGTCATATATGATTCTAACGAAATAGCTTAGTACGATAAAAACAAAGACATATTTGATATATGTAGAACCCAGAAACATAACAATAATACCACCTTAATGCCAAAGCTTTACTTTTTTGTAAAATGAATAATGTTATCGATTAATACTTTTAAATATCCATCGTGAGCAAGTAGGTCTTAATGATCTTTGTCGCCAAGAAACTCTTCCAATTCACCATCTCAATGAGGTGATAATGTCTTTGATGAAATCATGATGTGTCTTTCAAATATCAAGAAATCTCTAAATTTTCAATTCTACACGTTTAAATAATGAATATGACAAAGTTATCCTGCATATACTAAGGTTCATGATAAATATCTATAATAGAAATATAGAATCATTGTTATTTACATTGAACCTAAAATATGAGTCCGTGTTTCCAGTTCTAAATCGATTTTACACAATTTTCACTAAAACAGGCATAACTTTCTCATACGGTGTCAGTTTTTAATGCACTACCACTCAAAATATTCAGAAAAAACATGTGCATCTAAATATATTCACCAAAAATCAAGGGAGGTGGCTGCCGTGCCTTGCCCTAAGGGGAGCTTCGCCCCTGTGAGCAGCCCCATACACGGGACCAGACTCCAAATGAAATTATCAGATTTATTTCGGATATATAGTTTTATGTGAAACTCACCACCCAAAGTATCTAATATTTCCATATTCTTTAAGCTTTCAAGGATTGCTTCTCTTTCTTAGTCCAACTGGATTGTTCTATGCATGAATTCACACAATTGAAAATCATTCATTTACTATCGAGGTGTAAGCATGTGCTAATCTTAATTACAACCTGTTGATCCCAACAGTAACTTTGCCAATTCAATCATGCCTGGCCTTATCACTGAAAATGCTACCTTGTATGTTTGTTCTTGAGCTCTAATGCATGGTTATTCTTCACGTCGAGTGCTCAAGGATGCAACAATGATATGGACATAGATTTGGTGCACATGAGCACCAGTAATCCCTTTTCAGAAAAGTAATTAAAAATCATATTTTTAAGTTTTAGAAAAATTTGAAAATAAATCATGATATAGTCACCGCAA
Organism: Lolium rigidum; assembly: GCF_022539505.1. NCBI lineage: Eukaryota > Viridiplantae > Streptophyta > Magnoliopsida > Poales > Poaceae > Lolium > Lolium rigidum. The sequence continues at coordinate 45,594,334 of NC_061508.1, forward strand.
ACATGTAAATTTTAAACTGGAAATAATGTGTATTTTGGGCTGCACAAAAATAACAAATATGCGGATCTGAGTATAGCAATTCAAATCTCCAAAAAAAATTCAGAATTTGTCATTTTTGTGTAGATCAGAAAACAAAACATTTGTAATTGAGATTTTATACGTTAGTGGAATACATCATTGGCAACTTTTAGAATTTTTCTACATAATTTTTTGAAATATATAAATATAATTTTCGATTTTTTTAATACACTAGAGCACTGGTGCCCATGATCCAAAATGACCTTTGGCAATGATATACACTTGTACTAGTTTTGTGCCGGAATAAGATTTCAAACTAGTTTGTCCAGAATTAGCACTTCTTTGTCTTTCGTGAGGGAGGGTCTTGAGGTGGTTTCTGGATGTCTTCTTCAGTTTTGCTATATATATGGGTTTAGAAGGAGATCGCAGTCAATTAGCCAATCAGTACAGCAGTTACAAAAAGATCTTTTCCGACCCAACTCTTGCATTTTCTTTAGTTCTGGTATAACTCTGAAATTTAACAAGGGAACGATCAGGAAGTAGTTCTAGCTTCGTAACATGGAGAGAAGAATTACAATAACATAAGCTGAAATTTAGAAGTAGCCACCTTGATCGACAGGTAAATAGGTACTAGGCACCAAACGAAGTCCCTGGCTCTCCCAGTAAATGTTTAAAAGAGCTATACGTCAAATTAGTTTTATAGCATTATCATTGTGATTCAGTAGGCCGTAGAGAAGCACGAGCAACATGCCAGATTGCCAGTTGTTGAAATACTTCTATCCTAGTCAACAGTCATAGAGTATGGAATCACGTACACACTTAATCAGTTCGAGACACGTCACATACTCTTTAATTAATTGATTCAATTTGTCTCCAAATTTATTGAATCAAATACATATGTATCCACTCTTTAATTTGTTGAAATATTCCGATCCTACTAGCAAATGTTGAGTGAATTAATTTGAAGGGTTTAGACACTCTACAATCATTGAGTACGCGCCGTCATGCATGAGAGATAATTATTGATCAAAACAAAAAATATAACGAAAACGCAAGACATGTGTACATGTGCCAGAGCGGCGCATTCTTTTTTAATCCGGTCGCGTGTTGTTGCGACTCCGGAATCCCGATTCCCCGGTGCTAATCATGCGTATTTATCGGATGCTTGCAGCAGGAGTATTTGTCTTGTACGCCTAGGTAAATTTCGTCAATTAAACCACGTTTTTTCCTTCACAGCCGGCAATATATAAGGAAGCGGGTGAGGGGACTAGCTCAACTGTATTTTACTGAAATTCCAGTATCACTTGAGTATTAGTGAAGGTCACTATGATAGTCTCGTTAATTAATGTGCACTGGCACTGATCATACGCATCCTAAATAGTACTCCCTCCGATCACAAATATAAGACGTTTTGGTGAAATAGATACATCCTATAGTGAGTGAATCTACACACTAAAAATTGATTACATACATATCAAACTAGATGAATGTAAAAAAACTAAGACGTCTTATATAGTGAAAGGAGGAAGTATTATTTCACTATTTAGTATCATGCATGCATTTATGTTCTCTCTACAGAATTATACAATTTCACTACTCGTGCACGATCTCGGTCACACCTTCGGTATTTTAACCCATTAGATCATCATGCCATGATCATAAAAAAAAGATCATCATGCTAAGAAATTAAACTTAAACTTGTTCTCTACCGCTAGACGTGACATTAATTTTATGGGAAATCTTCCGTCATAATAAACTTTAAAAACAATGCATGAATACTAAATATTCAGTTTATTTTAGAATTAAGGTTGCGCAGTAGTTTTGTGATTCAGTTTTTCTGAATGAATGATTTGACATCAAGAGGGTTGCTGAACCAAACCGAACCCCAGTAAAATGTCATTCTTATTTTACTTGAAAATGATGATATTGTCGCACTTCTGATCTCAACTCGCAGAGAGAAACAAAAATGATATGTTTGCTGGTGCAAGCATTGTAAACCATGATTGATTGACTAACCTCAAAAAACACTTTGGACGGTTACTTTCGTCATTGTGCTTGGAATCTCATCAGTGGCTAGAGCATTCTTAGTCAAAGTCACAGGTCAAGTTAAATATACTTTAAATGTAGGAACCCAATAGATAGGAAAAAAGAGGGTGTCATCTTTCATTGTCTCTATATAAATTATAGAGCCACGCGCTGTGGTCTACACACTGCAGGCAATCTAACTTTTAGCCTCCCAGTTGTGAAGCGAATCGAATCATCGTCGATCACTTGTGAATAGCTATGGAGGCAACAAGGGACGTTCGCATGGCTACTGGCAACGGAGAGAACAGCTACGCCGCCAACTCCAGGCTCCAAGTCTGTACCCTACACTGTCGTTTCGTTTCATGCGGCTTTTGATTTATTGTTGTTCCGTGCATGTATGTTTGCAGGAGAAGGCCATTTTGGAGACAAGACCAGTGCTCCGCAAGGCCATAGAAGATGTGTACACGTTGCTGTCCGCCCGCCGGAGCACGATGGTCGTTGCTGACCTTGGCTGCTCATCTGGTCCGAACACTCTGCTCGTTGTCTCCGAGGTGATGGGCGCGATCCGCGCCTTCACTCGCAATCGCAAGCAGTCGGAAGAACGGCGTGGCGTTGAGGTGCAGTTCTTCCTGAATGACCTTCCGGGGAACGACTTCAACCTCGTCTTCCGATCACTTGAGCACTACGACTACCTCGGCGGAGGGAAGGAGGCGCCGCCCTACTATGTAGCAGGGTTGCCGGGATCCTACTACAGAAAGCTTTTCCCTTGCCGAAGCGTCCACCTCATCCACTCCTCCTACTCCCTCATGTGGCGTTCTAAGGTACATATGCATGCATATCTTGCATGCCCTGCAACGTGATAAGAATTCTTTATTTTTTTTGTTAGACTATGTATGACCGGAAATTTATTTTTGAACTTGGGAGCATATCATCCTGCTACCCGACAAAAATATTTTAAAATACACAAAAAATCAAAAAAAAAAATTGGCGCATATGTCGACATTATATGTGTGCACACCAAATTTCGCAGAAAACCAACATTTTTTTGTGTCTTGTGTAAAAAAGATAAAATAATGTCTTGTGAAAAGCCTTTTTTAAGCCCCAAAATTCTGTCATTTTTGCACAAGACACACAAAATCTCGGTTTTTCATGAAACAACTTTATGAGCTCATAGTATATTGAGGCGTACAAGTAAAAAAATTGTATTTTTCTTGGAATTTCAAACAGCCTTTAAAAGTCGTTTTGAAAACTGGAAGCATATACTCCCGGGTGCAAAAACGCCTCAGTCCATGACATGTATGCCATCCTTTTTTTGGAATTCGCCAACTCCATCTAGTTTTCTTTAGAGCATCTTCAGTCGCGTTCCTCAAAACGTTTTTCAAACGTGATTTGGGCCACGTCGAACGTTTGACCGTTCCCAGCAGCGCTTCCCAAAGCCCTGTTCAGTCCAGTGTGGCCCAATATGTTGTCCGTCATCTCGAACCCATCCCCGCTACACAGAGAAAGGTGCGAGGGCACCGGACGCAGTACGGAGACACGTCACGAGTAGCGGCCCGCCCCTATGTACACGCGTGAGCGTGGGGATACAAAAATGGGGCAATGAAGATGGGCTAAGGGTGGTAGATCCATCTTCCCATAGTAAAAAATAAATCAATATTAATTGCACGATTAAGAAAATAATGTAGATCTTGTGCCAAAAGGAAGCACTTGTATTACATGATTTTTTTTCAAACGAAGCTAAAAGCTCTGGGTTTGACTGTCATCAGATAACGGAACAGAGTTTGTTCGATTCACACCCTCAGGAAAAGCAGACCAAAATAGAAGAGGAAAAGAAAATCTAGCACCAAACATCTAGCACAAAGACCAGAGCATAAATCCAACTCCAAACCAGAATCGCAGCAACTTGCTGAAAAGACCGAACTTTATCCTAGAACTTTTATTACACACTGGTTTTAGAAAGAAAAATAGAAATACTACAGATTATCAGGTTCTTGGAGTGACCAACATCAGGATCTTTCTGCATCAGCTTCTTTTTCAGCATTCACGTGATTGGTCTTCTTCCTACGAAGAGCCCTGATCATCAGTAATTTGCAGCTACCTTTTCCTTGAAGTAAAAGCATGTATAGCAGAGCTACCGCCTGAAGTGTGTTGGAAGCTGCTAAAATTTCAATTTTATCATTGCCTGTTTCCAGTCCCACCCAGTACCTAAAAAAAGTGCAGGCATAGCAAATAATATCAGCAGGCAATCGAATTAATTTGAACTTAAAACATGCTCTATTTCTTAACTTCCACAGAGCTCAACCGGGGGCTGCCACCCCAACTACATGCATATTTGTTCTCCCATGAAAGGCTTCTACAGTCCAACCAAACTATTGGGTAAAGTTGCTAGGTCTGTTTACATCTCCAATTGATTTACTCACCATACTCCACATAAATTTAGCTGCAAGGCAATTAAGAAAGAGATGATGGATGGTTTCTAGGTCATCACCAAACCTGCATTTGAAATCACCCTACCGAACCCCTTATTGTATATTATCCTTGCTACCAATGTCATTATGCATAATTAACCAACACCAAATCTTTATTTTTGGTGGAACTTTAGCTTTCCAAAAATGTTTAAAATTTATGTTCACCATATTTTGATGAATCTTTTTTATACATAGATTTCATTGTGAAGACCATAGATTTTGTTTAATTCTAGACAGGTTTGTTCCTCCCCTCACCTAGAGGACATGTCAAAATATTGCGAGTCATCATCATTAATTGTTCTTGTTGTTCCTCATCTAACCACCACCACCTCCTATAGTTAAACTGCCAATTCATATTAGCAGCATCAACAACATATATTCTTTTGTTCTACACACCTCGAAAAGACTATGAAAGGTTTTTATGGTTTCTTCAGATGCACCAAGCATCATCCCAAAAAACTAGTCCACATCCTTACTCCAATCCTCCTACTTTTATTATCCACATATAGATGTTTCACTTTCGTAATATCGACCACAAGAAGAATTAGATTGTTTGTTCTCCACTAGAGCAATATGCTTGTTATGCACTGATGACTGCAAGTGCACATCTCTTTAATAGCTAGTTTCGAAGTAAGAGTATTGAACCACGAAGAGATAGATTGCTAAGGATCTTAATGCTCCTAATGACCATTATTATAGTATACTTAATTGGATGGAGCTCTGTAATCTGATGACAACAAATCAACCATCAATGTCATCCCTTATAATCACCATAGCGATTGATGGTCGGCCACTTCAATCCGACTATAATTAAGGGTTTCCATGTGGATATGAATAGGTTCAATGAGTCTCCTCATACCCCCCCTTGAATAGGTAAAATAAATATCCGATGCGACATGTCACTTAGAACCTTCAATAAGACCCTCTACCGAAGAGTAGTTCCCTTTCTCGTCCCGAAGGAATTGTGTGGTCGACTTCACACAAGATCAAGAGAGACAACTAATACATACAATCATAAATTAAGGAATGAACAATCTTTATTTCATCATAATGTTTCTGGGGTTTCTCCATCTCCCCAAGAACAAAGAAAACTGCACACTCATGGAGGTAATCAGCCGCATCATAATAAATATGCATGTTACACAAATGGATGAATAAATACGTGTGCAAATCCACAATGGAATATAGAAATTACAACAAGAATGGAGGCAAATAGATGTAGTAGTTGATGACGACGGTGGTGATGGCTATGGTGATGATGAAGATGATGCTTGAGCCTCCAAAGATCTTCGTAGTTCCCGGGATCGATGCCCTCTACTAGTTCCCCCTCTGGATCTCTCTCGGAGGTATGCTTTCGCGAGTTTTTGTGATCCGTATTCTGGGGTGAAGGTATTTGATGAGGCAGATCCTCCGACACCTGTAACGGGCTTCAATACGGGCGGGTTGTGCCCGTATCGTTGCTCATTAAACTCCTGGTGCTTGCATCTTTGATGGCTTTTCACCAGCATTCGTAAATAATTTATTCAGAGCACTTCTGCACCTTCAGTTTGGTGAATTTATCTTAAAAAATAATAGCTTTAAAAGGTGTTTCCACCGCTCCTTAAGATTTCGGGATCCTGACAAAAAAAAAACATAGAAAGGTTATGTAACTAGTGCAAAAACTATAAGGTAAAAATGCTACAATTTAGACTCATCATGCACATAGTTAGCGTGTGTTAAACCCTGCCACAACCCCTCTCCACTCTCTAGTTTCCACCACCATTTACATACCAAACTTGAGTTCATCTTTTCCAATTTTTTGGTTCCTAGTCCCTCTTGTTCTTTTGATCTACAAATGATTTTTCACTTTACCATATGATACTTTTTAGTAAAATGAACTCCTGGCCAAAAAAATCTTCTATGATTTTCAAAAAAACTTTTAAATCCCTGGTTCTCAGCCTAGACACTTCTCTTCTAGGTAAAAACATAGAATCACGTGCCATCCATCTAAATTTTTCAAACTTCTCTCCTCTATAAGTTTTAAAACCCTTTCTCAGCCTAGACCAACTCACTTGTGCTCCAAGATATTTCAATGGACATCAACCTAGCTGACAATATAAAAATGTAAGAGTAAATTTCTAGCTTCACACTATCTTTAACAGTAATCATAATTTCCTATATACAAATTTTGACATTTATTGCCATATCCAGATTATCTTGATGTGAGCCCTTAGATGAACTGGTGCGTGCATGTACGCTCCACACAAGTTGAAACCTCAGTTGGAAATCGAACAAAAGATAGATCTTAGTATATTAAAGGGCAATTGGAAAATGCATGATAGTTCATTTTCTATAATCAGTGTCTCCTCTATAATAATAAATTACCTAGCAGGTTCCTGAGGAGATCTCCAATTCCACTCACCTGAACGAAGACAACATCTACATCGGAATGAATACTCCATTTGTTGTGATTAAGTTGTTCCAGGAACAATTCCAAAAAGATTTTGAGTTATTCCTTACACTGCGTTCCAAAGAGCTTGTCAGTGGAGGCCGAATGTTGCTAACATTTATTGGCCGGAAGAATGAAGATATGTTAACGCATGGGGAAGTAAGCACAGTGTTTGAACTGGTTGCCAAGTCAATCCGATCTCTTGTACTAAAGGTACATACATTCTATGGCAACACTTTTTTTCCCTGTAACTCTGTGTACTAACGGAACACACACACATTGTTACCTTTGAATGATAGTGCCGGGGATTTCAATAATAGTACTACTTTCTTACAACTTATATGAAGCATTATTTTTGTGCATGAAACATAGGGCCGTCTGGAGAAGGAGAAGCTGGACTCATTCAACCTGCCCTACTATGCCCCATCGGTGAAAGAGGTGAAGGAATTGATCGAAAAGAATAGTCTCTTTGACATTGACCACATTAAACTCTTTGAATCAAACTGGGATCCTCAAGATGACTCGGACGGTAATGTCACACTTGAATGTGCCACCAGCGGGGCGAATGTTGCCAAGTGCATAAGGGCAGTCCTAGAGCCACTGATTGTAGACCACTTTGGCGAAGAAATTATCGAGGAGTTGTTTGTTGAGTATGGCTCCATTGTTGCAGAGCATCTGGAGAAAGCCAAGGCCAAGTACCCCATCATTGTGGTGTCCTTGAAGAAGCCCATGCACTGAATATGTCACATACATAGCTCAACATTTCTGAACCTCAAGTAGTTCGTGTATAGATATCATCTCCTCTATGATCTCACATGTACCTTTTCAATTGTCTTATGCGCTAAGTAACAAAACCAAAAACAAATCTGAAATTCATTAATAAATTCGTGATGGCTAGTAATAATCAGCCATGAACTTTGCATGCCTTCATAGAGATAAAAGAGATTTTGAAAACCCGTCTTCGATGGACTATCCATCTCTATATTATTTTTTATCAGAGTAATTATGTATGCATGTTTAAAGGACAATATGGTCCCATGAAAATAAACATATATGTTAATGAGTAGTCATGAAGCTATCGTAGGTCCATACAATATGAGTCTCACAACCCGGGCGTCACAAGTGCTCGAGTGATCCCAAGCCCTGCATCTAGTTATGATAGGTGGGAACTTGGAGGATATAAGGGTGATCACATAGAATCCATGACTTGATTATTATGATGAGATATATTCTCTCGTTTAGTTGTGAACATATTATATTGTAACACAAAATTGAAGACTTGGAACCAAAAGCTTCACCTCTATATGAAAGACATGAGGAGCTTCATGATCGTCAACCTCAATTACCTCTGAAGAATAGTTCTAGCCACCATCAACAAGACCTAAAACTATGGATTCAATCTAGCTCTTGTACTCATTTAAACACCATCTACATTATAAAATAGCAGCATGATTTAGGGGTATTACTTATCCAAGGGCATGAACCTGAGTAAAACCATAGTGTCTATTGTCGCGGATGTGATTCCCTCGAGCTCTTGTTCCCTCTCTCTACGGTATGTATGACTCCCTCTAGAATTGTAAGATGGGCGGTAGATTAATACCATTAACAATATTAAAGAATGGTGACAACCGTAACTAGATATGAGGTATATGATTTCCTCGTAGGGTTGATGGTTAATTTAATATGGTCTAAACCTTGGTTATCACTACCCCGTGCTTGTATTTTTCATCATAACATTTTACTATACTTAAAAGAATGTTTCCATTAATGTAATGGTTAGAGGTCCAAACCCTTGGCCTCTGTCACCTCATGCATGTATTTTTGATAATTATTCTCATACTGAAAGTGAAAGTCCCTACCCTAGTGGATTTGTGTGTTTGTTGACAACACAAGAAGAATTATTCAGTGTGCTAAGTGTGTAAGTATATTTGATGAGATGCACGGTGGTTGGTGACCTCCCAAAAGTTAGAAGATCGAAGTCTTCCAACATAGTCTTTGCTAGGTCTTAGAGAGTAGGTTTTCTAGCTTTGTGTGGGTCTCAATGTCTTGGTTGGTGAGAAACCTAGAATTCTCTGGTTGTTGTTTGGTTTCGCAGGGGCGGAGATTTTGGCCTACCAGGGGCGGATATTCCGGGGTGAGTTGCCGGCCCCCCATTTTTTTGCTTTTATATCAAGGGGCATAGATCTCCGATGAGGGAGTGGAAACTTTAAGTTTTTCACACTCTAGGTTGACTTTTCGTTCTGGATATTTCGATGCTAATTAATCCTGAAGATTTTGGTCCTGTGTACCACCCAACGTCTAGAAATCTGGGGAGCCTTTAAATAGGCACCCCTTCTCCTCCAAGGAGGTTGCTTGTTTCTATTCTCTCTCCTCTATAGAACCTAAGCTTAATATTTGTGGATCTACCTATTTAGCCAACAAATTTTGAGGGCCTTTTCGTAATTGAAGGAGGAGGGCTAGATCTTCCTTTGACCTAAGAAATTCAAATTTTCTCTTAACTCCATCGTCAAACGTGTGACTTAGGTTTCCTTGGAAACCCTAGAAGATCAAGATCCTCTTGAAGCGTGCTTGGTGATTGTAAAAGCTTCATGGTGATGTTGGGAGCCTCCACATGAGAACCTTGTTTTAAATGATCCAGTTGCTACCTCAAAAGAAACCACATACTGAACATTATTGTTCAATAAAGTGGGTACAGTTTATCTAAAAAATCTAATTACCGAGGGCATCACTATGCCACCGTATGGTGAAACAGGAGCACGCATCTGATTTAGCAGACCCTCGGTGACTACCTCATGCCCTTGCTTAAGAAACTGTCACTATCATCAACCGTTGGTCCATGCTCAGGGCAGATATCTAGATATCCCTTGCCAGACGTGTCGTCGATGCCGCCATGGCGCCAGACAGCACACCCACCCTACATAGTCCATCACACCGCTTCCGTCACATAGGCCCTGCTGTGCCACACCGTCGAGACTCACCATTGTCGACATGGTATATGCACACCACACCACCCCTTGCCGCCACCATCCAGTAGCTACTCCAAAAATGATGCCCCCAAGAGGTAGTCTGACGTCAAAAGCGGCGCCATCACGCGATCTGGGTTACCCGGATCGGGAGTTTCACCTAGAGCAACACGAGTGAGTAGATACTTTCTGCGAGGGCAGTGCCTTCATAAAGGTAATGAAGCCTAGACTCCTAGATGTAGGATAACGTTGCATAGAAAACAAAAAATTTCCTACCGCGAACACGCAATCCAAGCCTAGATGCAATCTAGAAGACGGTAGCAACGAGGGGTTTATCGAGTCTCACCCTTGAAGAGATTCCAAAGCCTACAAGATGAGGCTCTTGTTGCTGCGGCAGACGTTCACTTGCCGCTTGCAAAAGCGCGTAGAAGATCTTGATCACCGGCGCCACGAACGGGCAGCACCTCCATACTCGGTCACACGTTCGGTTGTTGATGAAGACGACGTCCACCTCCCGTTCCAGCGGGCAGCAGAAGTAGTAGCTCCTCTTGAATCCGACAGAGACGATGGCGTGGTGTCGGTGGCGGTGGAGAACTCGGCGGAGCTTCGCTAAAGCACGCGGGAGCTATGGAGGAGAGGGGGCGGCTAGGGTTTGGGAGGGGGTGGCCGGCCACTTGGGGGTGCGACCAGGTGGTGGTCTTGAGGTGGCCGGCCCCTCCCCTTGTCCCTCATTATATAGGTGGAAGCCCCAAGGGTTGGACTACAAGTCTCCGAATAAGACCCGAACCCAAAACCTTCCATATGATAGGGAAACCTACCCAAGCTAGGACTCCCACTAGAGGTGGGAGTTCCACCTTCCATGGAGGGGGTGGCCGGCCCCCTTTGGGGGAGTCCACTTGGGACTCCTCCCCCTCTAGGGTTGGCCGGCCATGGAGGTGGATTCTTCCGGACTTTTCTAGAACCTTCTAGAACCTTCCATAGAACCTTCCGCATCATTTTAAATCACATAAAATGACATCCTATATATAAATCTTATTCTCCGGACCATTCCGGAACTCCTCGTGATGTCCGGGATCTCATCCGGGACTCCGAACAAATATTCGAACTCCATTCCATATTCAAGTTCTACCATTTCAACATCCAACTTTAAGTGTGTCACCCTACTGTTCGTGAACTATGCGGACATGGTTGAGTACTCACTCCGACCAATAACTAATAGCGGGATCTGGAGATCCATAATAGCTCCCACATATTCAACGATGACTTTAGTGATCGAATGAACCATTCACATACGATACCAATTCCCTTTGTCACGCGATATGTTACTTGTCCGAGGTTTGATCATCGGTATCACTCTATACCTTGTTCAACCTCGTCTCCTGACAAGTACTCTTTACTCGTACCGTGGTATGTGGTCTCTTATGAACTTATTCATATGCTTGCAAGACATTAGACGACATTCCACCGAGAGGGCCCGAGTATATCTATCCGTCATCGGGATGGACAAATCACACTCGTTGATCCATATGCCTCAACTCATACTTTCCGGATACTTAATCCCACCTTTATAACCACCCATTTACGCAGTGGCGTTTGGTGTAATCAAAGTACCTTTCCGGTATAAGTGATTTACATGATCTCATGGTCATAAGGACTAGGTAACTATGTATTGAAAACTTATAGCAAATAACTTAATGACGAGATCTTATGCTACGCTTAATTGGGTGTGTCCATTACATCATTCATACAATGATATAACCTTGTTATTAATAACATCCAATGTTCATGATTATGAAACTAATCATCCATTAATCAACAAGCTAGTTAAGAGGCATACTAGGGACTCTTTGTTGTTTACATATCACACATGTACCAATGTTTCGGTTAATACAATTATAGCATGGTATATAAACATTTATCATAAACATAAAGATATATAATAACCACTTTTATTATTGCCTCTTGGGCATATCTCCAACAGATCTCCCACTTGCACTAGAGTCAATAATCTAGATTACATTGTAAGGAACCTAACACCCATGGCATTCTGGTGTTGGTCATGCTTTGCCCTAGGGAGAGCTTTAGTCAACGGATCTGCTACATTCATATCAGTGTGTACTTTTGTTGCGGTAAGAAACCCACCGGCGGGCAGCGACGGGCAACACCGTAGAGCCGGGAATCTCCCAGGACTGCGGCTGGCCCTGGTCCCTCCGAGCGACGGCCCGCAAAGCCTTCTGCACGCACGTCCGATGCTGATGCAAGGGCGTGCCACCTGACCTATACCTGGTCAGGAAGGTGTTGGATGATGTCTCGCTTAGTTTCCTGCATGGCATACACGTAAACGTTAAATACGAGCCTCGATCGGCTCTCAGGTTGTCCTGTGAATCGGCTCAAAGAGCCGATCCACCCATGATACGTACGAGGTGTACGATCGGATGGTGGTCCTGCTTGATCAAGATAAAGCTAAAGCGACCTACTACGATTTGGGGTTTTCACCGCATAATCGGAACATCCTACTCGTGATCGAGCACTGGCGGCCACGCACGGTGATCGTAAACCGACCCTAGACAAGGCCTAAAAACCAACACGAAGTTGATCCTCGGAACATCCTCGTCTAGGGCTAGCAAACTACACCCTACACGCCACTCGGATCCTTCGACCCGTTTGTAAGGCCTAACAATGCAGATATTAAACTAATCCTTGAAGAACAAGGAGCAATCATAACGGATCGGATCTACTAAACAATGATCAAGCGGGGTGCCGCCCTTACACCCATGATAGGCGTAAGGGCGGCTCGATGCCTAAGGGTTGCACGACGATAGCATATGATACGAAGAACAATGCTAACCCTAAAACATCTATGATAACTACGTTGCTCGCCATCAAAAAGGCTTCAGTACGAGCAACGCATGAACGATGAATAAACGTGTGCTGCCTAGATCGCAAGATGCGATCTAGGCAGCATGGTGCTTACCCGGAAGAAACCCTCAAGACGGGGGAGTTGGCGATGCGCCGAGATTGGTTTGTGGTGAACGTTGGTTTTTGTTTATTTCATAAACCCTAGATACATATTTATAGTCCGGGGGACTTTCTAATTCAGGCGTGCACCTAACCGTGCACGGGTTAAACTCTAACTTCTAAATTAAGATGCGATCTACTATAATACAGATACACGGGCAATTTAGCCCAACTCCTTCGTGTCAGGCCGCTTCAGAGATCCTCAACGTGTATATCCTTCAAGCCCATCTCACTTACGGCCTATCTCCTGATTTGGCCAAAATCTGGTGATAACACATGCCCCCCTGGTTTTGGTAATGATAATTTCAAAACCACTCTGCTTTTCCTTCGAGGGGTCATGTCGTGGCAGAGCAGAACCGTCGCAGTATTTTTCATCATGACGACTTGCCTTCTCAACTTCTCTGCACGATTTGACAGTTTTTTGGCACCACATCCTCGAAAACTGCTTGAACATTAAACCTCCACTCCATCTTCTTTTATTTAACCGCATCGAACAGTTCTCCTCCTCATCCTCTCCGCATTAGCACTCCAAAAGCCCTCCTGCGCCACCATGTCTTCTTCTTCCTCCGCCTCATCGGGACTTTCCATCGAGTCCTCCTCCTCCCGCGAGCCGACGCCAGAACGGGACCCACAGGAGGTCCATGCGGCCAACATCCGCCGCGCCATAGAAGCCGGGGAGGAGCCCGGCCATGACTTCTCCGTCTGGTCCGAGGACGACAAGTCCTCGACGGACGGGGAGAGTGACCTCCGCTTCCTTGCCGACGGGGAATCGGAGGAGGAGAGCGATGACGATCTTTTCTCCTGAGACGACTTCACCTCCTCCGAGGAGGCGAAGGAGGAGGAGGAGGAGGAGGACGACGACAGCTCCTCCGACGAGCCGCCGGCCAAGCGCCACTGCCCCTGGCCGGGAAATCTCAGTGATTTCGACAGCGACGACGACGACGACGAGGAGGATGAGGACAACGAAGGTCCTGCCGGCGGCCGCTACAGCAGCGACGACGATCCCACCGGGAGTAGCGCCGACAGCGGCGACGATGGTGACGACGAGGGCAGCGATGGCCCGTAGATAGGACCCTTAGCATAGGATCAGTAGTAGTAGACGGGGCAATGTATCCCCTTAGTACTTCCTTTTGAGAGCAATCAGCTCTTCTATGTAAGAAATCTCGTTTATCAATGAAGAAATTCCCCAACTTGATTTTGCCGATTTCCCTTATGCCAATTTAGCCGATTTCCCCTCATACTGATTCTGCCGATCATCACTTATCCAATGCTCAATGAGCCGATGGCAACGCATCGGTCTCTCATAATACGTCCTTCATCTCTTCGACCACGGGGTGATCGCGAACTTGGTCAAAGCTCAATAAGCCGATATCAGCGCATCAAGCCCTCATGATCTATCCTTCATCTTTTCGACCAATGAGTTTGAGTTCTGCTGGATCACCACCCTTGACGAAAATCGCGACGCAGGACTAGCCGATGGCCACCCAATCGGCTTTCAGAAACGCAGCATCCACCAGGCCAGGTTTCCCCCGAGTCTCAGTCAAGGCGAAACAGAGACGAGGAGACGCAATTCAGACAAATGGACCTAGGCTCAATCATGTCTGAGAGAACTACCATGCAGAGCCAGCCAGAGCCGATCACCCCTCCTCCATCGAAAGTCGATATTGCAGATGATCACACAATGGCTCAAAAATAGAACTCCTCTGACACGGAGCTGGAGGTCCTTGTGTTTTGCACATGCCACTTTCTATCCTCAAGTCGATGTCTGCGCATCGGCTGTGCTTAAAAAATTTTAAATTTTTTACGGCCGATTTATGTATCGGCCCCCATACTTCAATACCCATCATCAAAGAATATCTTGGGCTGCTGGGCATTTGAAAGACACTTCCACTTCATATCCTCGTGTTTTATCCACCTAGGTGCCCCCCGAGCCGATTCTTTCAAGTAATTGAGGGTATCGGCTCTTCAGGTATTCCCTGTTGGATCAAATGCTGAACCCAGGCAGAATGTATGGTGAGGATAATTTTGGCCGATTGCTGGAATCGGCCTCCATGTTGCTTGCTCGATGAAGGTTTTGCAATGTTCCTCCATAAATCCTTGGGGCCGATCACCTGGATCGGCATCGCCACGTTTGCCCATCGATGTTGCTTTTGTTACACGGTCAGGCCGGTGGATAAAACTAGCCTAACCCCATCCTTTGTCACGTCGATGCTTTCTCGTGGCTTCTCAAAGATGACCGGCCGTGGGCCGCAGTCAAGTTGTGCCACAGGTGCTTCGTCTGATCCTGGAGCACTAAGCTCCGTTGGGAGGATGAACACCATGTTTGTGCCAGCCGATGTCTCATCATCGGCTTTCTTTTGTCCGGGCGCCACTCTTTCCTTTGTGGCCGACCTTCTTCGTCCGGGGTTCGCTGAATTTTAGCGGCCAGATCAGGCCGCGCCTTCCTCAACGTGTGCGGTATAACCTTTCGGCTTCCTCCAACCCACGTAGACGCTGAACCCTTCGCTTTTGGGAACGGCTGAGCCCATCGGGGCACCACCTTGGCCGATGATACTTGTCTTCTTCTTCATCATCGTCCTCTAGTTCCTCGAGATCTTCCACCCGAGCGGACTCGAGCATGCTTGTTCCGAGGCGGGAGAGGCCCTAGACGTTTGAACACGGACACGTTAGCTGCATCCTTCTTCTTTTGTTTACATTGCAGGCAGTTGCCGATTGTAGGCAATCGGCTCATTCTTGAATCCCAGCGGTGTCCGAAGAAGGGGCGGTCCCGAGTGCCTATCCTCGTCGTCTTGCTCTCTCGACTTTTCCTTGGCGTGGCGCTCATATCGCTCCTCGTCGCGATCATGCCGACGACGTCTCCGTCGTCCCTAGCCGGACGATCTTTTTCATCATCGTCGTTGTATCGCCGGCGTTGGTCGTATTGACCCACATACTTGTTGAGGAGGTGATCTGAGAGAGGTCGCTGATATCTTACGTTCCTCACTTCTCCCTCTGTGATGTAGCGCTTGCCATCGTGGCGGAGCCGATCGCGTGGAGCGGCTTCCTCTGTGTCCTTGCTATGAGAGCAGCTGCCCTCATCTCCGTCCTTACCAGAGTGGTGTCCAGGTCCTACCATGTTGATATTGCACGAGAAATCTGGCTGGCACCCTCCATGGTAAGTATACTCCACCATGTTAACGGCGGGGAAGGGGTGTGTGTCGACCTTCATGGCGTACTGGCTGAAAATTAGCCGCCCTTGTTCTATCGCCATTTGGACACTGTTGACGCCACACCATGCGGTCGTTGGTGGCGTGGGTGAACGTGTTATGCCATTTGCAGTATGGCTTTCCATTCAGCTCTTGCACCGTGGGGATCTTGTGGCCTTCGGGTAACTTTAGCTGCTTCTCCTTGAGTAAGAGGTCGAAAATCTGCTCAGCTTTAGTCACGTCGAAGTCAAACCCTTTTGGAGGACCTTGTGGCTTAACCCATTTACAGGACACGGGGCTTGCCCTCAGAGTCCATTCAGCCACTGCTACCTCTTGATCTCCCGCAGCACCTTCATCTTCATCCGCCTCAACCGGGACCACCGCACGCTTGAATTTATCCTGGTAAACATCTGGGTGGCGCTGTTCATACGCTGACAGCTTCTGCACCATGTGCGCCAGTGAAGGGTAGTCTGCTTGGGAGGCCATGTCCTTGATCGATGATGAGAGACCCACCACCGCCAACTCGACTGCTTCTTTTTCACTTACATGAACCGAATAGCATCGGTTCCTAACGGTCTCGAAGCGCTGGACGTATTCTGCCATCGTTTCCCCGCGCTTCGTCGTACTCTGTGCTAGATCGGCAATGCCGGCCTCGGAAGCCTGCGAGTGATGCGCACGTGGAACTGTTCTTCCAAGCTGCTTCCAAGTCCGGATTGAGTTTGGTGGCAGCGATGTGTACCACCCGAAAGCCGATCCTGTGAGGGACTGCGCGAAGAACCTCACACGCAGCTCGTCGATGCTGAGATCGTGCCCAGCTGTGCCAAATATCGGCTCACATGCTCGATGGAGCTGGAACCATCTGATCCATTAAACTTTGTGAAATCAGGGAGCCGATATTTGGGTGGTAGCGGGATCAATTCGTACTCGTTGGGGTACGGCTTGGAATAGCTGATTGTCCTCCTTTTCGGCATCATGCCGAACTGGTCTTTCAGAATTGTACAAATCTGATCCGCGGTGATGGCTGCAAGCGTCGAATTCTGAAGGTTCGCCGGGGTGGCATACTTAGCCAGCCATGCTTGCTTTTCCAACTCGCGAGCCAAGCTGCAGGAGCTGAGCTCGCGGAGGTTTGTCGGAGTGGCGTACTTAGCTAGCCACGTCTGCTTCTCAAGATCTGTTCCCGACGTTCCTCCTGCTGTTCCAGAAGTCCCTGCTGTTGCAGCCTGGTTCGAGAGTGCCCAGTTACTGCAGTCTGGCACGTATGCGCACGTGTATCCGTGGGGATCTCCTTGGGCGCCTCATGTAAGAATTGGTAGTCACTAGGGTCACCACCAATCTTGTAGACGACGTATGCCGATGATTCGGCACCTCGGTGCTGCCAATGCGAACGGCAGCGGCGGACGGGGACCGGAGTGGCATCTCTCCTTGGTAAGTCCCACGAGCTGCTCTCGACGGAGAATACGATGGCTCATGATTTCCTCGGATCACGCGCAGAGCGACGCGCTCTAAAGTGTTCACCGAGGCTCTCGGAATGGCGGTGCAGCGAATGAGCCACCATGAAGTTGATCTCCCGACGCGGCGACCTCGGTGCGTTCTGACGGGGAGGACAGGTCCACTCCATCGAGCGCGCCTTCAGGTGAGAACCCTTTCCACCTGATGCCATGTGAGCGGGTTCCGTGAAAAGAGTCGATGAGGTCGGCTTCGAGGACTGCTTTGATCTCGTCATGCTTCTTCTTGAGCTCCTCAGTCGGATCCTCGTACTTGACCGGAGTGCCTTCCGCCATCTCGGATGTAGATGGCGATGCGGTGGATGTCGAAGATTGTCCCACCGGGCGGTGCCGAAATGTGTTGCGGTCAGAAACCCACCGGCGGGCAGCGACGGGCAACACCGTAGAGCCGGGAATCTCCCGGGACTGCGGCTGGCCCCGGTCCCTCCAAGCGACGGCCCGCAAAGCCTCTCGCACGCACGTCCGATGCCGATGCAAGGGCGTGCCACCCGACCTATACCCGGTCGGGAAGGTGTTGGATGATGCCTCGCTTAGTTTCCTGCATGGCATACACGTAAACGTTAAATACGAGCCTCGATCGGCTCTCGAGGTTGTCTCGTGAATCGGCTCAAAGAGCCGATCCACCCATGATACGTACGAGGTGTACGATCAGATGGTGGTCCTGCTTGATCAAGATAAAGCTAAAGCGACCTACTACGATTGGGGTTTTCACCGCACAATCGGAACATCCTACTCGTGATCGAGCTCGGCGGCCACGCACGGTGATCGTAAACCGACCCTAGACAAGGCCTAAAAACCAACACGAAGTTGATCCTCGGAACATCCTGTCTAGGGCTAGCAAACTACACCCTACGCGCCACTTTGGATCCTTCGACCCGTTTGTAAGGCCTAACAATGCAGATATTAAACTAATCCTTGAAGAACAAGGAGCAATCATAACGGATCGGATCTACTAAACAATGATCAAGCGGGGTGCCGCCCTTACACCCATGATAGGCGTAAGGGCGGCTAGATGCCTAAGGGTTGCACGACGATAGGATATGATACGAAGAACAATGCTAACCCTAAAACATCTATGATAACTACGTTGCTCGCCATCAAAAAGGCTTCAGTACGAGCAACGCATGAACGACGAATAAACGTGTGCTGCCTAGATCGCAAGATGCGATCTAGGCAGCATGATGCTTACCCGAAAGAAACCCTCGAGACGGGGGAGTTGGCGATGCGCCGAGATTGGTTTGTGGTGAACGTTGGTTGTTGTTTATTTCATAAACCCTAGATACATATTTATAGTCCGGGGGACTTTCTAATTCAGGCGTGCACCTAACCGTGCACGGGTTAAACTCAAACTTCTAAATTAAGATGCGATCTACTATAATACAGATACACGGGCAATTTAGCCCAACTCCTTCATGTCAGGCCGCTTCAGAGATCCTCAACGCGTATATCCTTCAAGCCCATCTCACTTACGGCCTATCTCCTGATTTGGCCAAAATCTGGTGATAACAACTTTGCAAATCTTTACTTCTCCATCTTCGATGTACTCGCGAATCGAATGATAATGCAGCTTGATATGCTTCAGCCTCTTGTGTGACCTTGGTTCTTGTGCATTGGCGATGGCACCCATGTTTT
>NC_061508.1:45613675-45721912 GCF_022539505.1 Lolium rigidum
TTTGGTTCCGGGAAGGCTATTCGGGCAATATTCTCGGAATTCGACGAAAGCGAAAGCCAAATATCTTAATTCACAGGACGGACCAGAACACGAAGGGAGCCGGAGAGGAGGCCCGGGGGCCCCGAGGCATAGGGCCGCGCGGGCTCCACCACTGGCCGCGCCGGCCTATGGGGAGAGAGCCATGGCGCCCTGCCGAGCTCCGTCTCTTCGCCCATATAAGCCCTCGTGACCTAAAACTGTCAATACGATTGACGAAACTCCGGAAAGAGCTCCGGGGACGCCGCCGCCATCGCGAAACTCTATTTCGGGGACGAAGTCTCACGTTCGGCACCCTAGCAGGGACAGGGATTGCCCGGAAGGCATCTCCATCAACACCACCGCCATCTTCATCGCAGCTGTTGTCTCCTATGATGAGGAGGAGTAGTTCTCCCCAGAGGCTAAGGGGCTTGTGCGAAGTAGCTATGTGGTTCATCTCTCTCTCCCATGTGATCTTTATGTGATCATGAGCTTTGTGATCTAGTTGAATAAATCTATGTGCTACTCTAGTGATGTTATTAAAGTAGTCTATTCCTCCTCCATGATGTAATGTTGACAGTGTGTGCATCATGTAGTACTTGGTATAAGCTATGATTGTGATCTCTTGTAGATTATGAAGTTAACTATTACTATGATAGTATTGATGCGATCTATTCCCCCTTTCATAGCCTGACGGTGAATGTGTGTATGCTATGTTAGTACTCGGTCCTAAGCGCAATGGTCTATCATGCACTCTAAGGTTATTTAAATATGAACACCGAATGTTGTGGAGCTTGTTAACTCCGGCTTGAGGGAGCTCTTGTAGCCCTACACAATGAATGGTGTTTGTCATCCAACAAGAGAGTGTAGAAAGTAGTATTTGTTTATTCAAATCGAATGTTGTGTAGAGAAAGTAGTATTTGTGGAATGCATAGACCTTGTGGAATTAATCAAATCGAAGATGAATATTGTATCCATCATGGGAATGAAAAAACTAGAAAGTGGTCTAGGGCTCTAGATGATCTTGGTAAAAAGTTTGTGCCCTCTATCCTTTTATTTGTGAACTTTGCCATAGAGTGGGTCATTTTAATTTTCAATGCTCCTCCAATGATAATTCGAACCCCATGAGTCTTTGCAAATTTGTATTGTGATGATGAAATTACTCCTAATCGGCACGACGAACTTACTTTATTTTTGTGGTGTGAAGAGTTATCAAGAAAAATCTCTTTGTTACATATGAGTGATCTTGATATTGATGATGTCCTGCATGGGTGTCTTTCTTATTGCATTGATAATTGCCATACAAATACTTACATACAAAATATTTTAGAAGATGACACTTTGCCAAAATATGATAGGACCACATTGTGTGTTTTGAACTTATTAATGAAAAGGAGGAATCCTCCCAAGTTTCTTCTATTGTTTACGGAAATAAATCAGGTTATGTGGAGGAGCCCCTCATCAAGCCTCTCCCCGCTAAAGAAGGGAGCGGGGAGAAGGAAAAGAAGAAGAAGAAGGGAACGAAGAAGAAGAAGAGGGGAAATAAAAAAGAAAGAGGTAACGGCATATCCCAGCGTGTATGAGATAACGATAGAGTAGCTGTAAGTATGTTGCTTCTAATGATTATTATGATAATGAATCTGAGTACAATGATCTTCCTATGCCCTTTACCTATATTAGTGATTATGATTTAGAAGAGCACACTACTTTTGATATTGAAAATCTACGGGAAACTAATTCGAAAATGATGATGTTAATAATTGCCATAGTATTAGTATTATTCATGCTTCTTCCCATAATGATATAGAAAGCTCTAAGCTTGGGGATGAGGTGTTTGAAAATCCTTTACGCTACTGATGATTATATGTTGGATACATCTCCTTCTAGTAACAATGATGGTAAAGTTACTGAGATGAACATACTGTGGAAGATAACTATTCTATTTCTTATGATGACACTATGCCTCCAATCTTGGATATTTATTATAAAGAATGCTATGACACATGTTATAATTATCCTTATGAAACTTGTCATAGTTATGGTGGGATCGCTAAAAATCATTCCCTTAGTATGCAACTTGTTTACCATGTTCAAATTCTTGATAATGATCTTGCTCCAATTACTATTAATGAGAAGAGTTTTTCTTATGCCAAAATTAATGATACCTTTATGCATATGAACCATGATAAGAATGTTTTAAGTCATGGTTATATTGTGGATTTCATCAATGATGCTACTGAAAGTTATTATGACAGAGAGAAAAATGGTTATATGCGTCTTAAGAATATTAAGTTTCCCCTCTCTATGTTGAGAACCTTGAAGTTACTCGTGTTTTATCTTCCTATGCTTGTCACTTTGCTCCTCATGAATTTATTTGTGTACAAGATTACTTCCCATAGGAAGTGGGTTAGGCTTAAATTTGTTTCATACTTGCTTTTGATGCTCTCTTTTGCTTCAACTCTTGTTTCTTGCGAGTGCATCATTAAAATTGCTGAGCCCATCTTAATGGCTATAAAGAAAACACTTCTTGGGAGATAACCCATGTTTTATTTTTCTACTGTTTTGTTGTGTCTTGGAAGTTGTTACTACTGTAGCAACCTCTCCTTATCTTTATTTTATTGCATTGTTGTGCCAAGTAAAGTCTTTGATAGTAAGGTTGATACTAGATTTGGATTACTGCGCAGAAACAGAATTCTTACTGTCACGAATTTGAGCAGCCCCTTCTGTAGGTAACTCAGAAAAATCTGCCAATTTACGTGCGTGATCCTCAGATATGTACGCAACTTTCATTCAATTTGAGCATTTTCATCTGAGCAAGTTAAGTGCCTCGGTAAAATTCGTCTTTACGGACTGTTCTGTTTTGACAGATTCTGCCTTTTATTTCGCATTGCCTCTTTTGCTATGTTGGATGGATTTCTTTGTTCCATTAACTTTCAGTAGCTTTGAGTAATGTCCAAGAGTGTTAAGAATGATTGTGTCACCTCTGAACATGTGAATTTTTGATTATGCACTAACCCTCTAATGAGTTTGTTTTGAGTTTGGTGTGGAGGAAGTTTTCAAGGGTCAAGAGAGGAGGATGATACAATATGATCAAGAAGAGTGAAAAGTCTAAGCTTGAGGATGCCCCGTGGTTCATCCCTGCATATTTCAAGAAGACTCAAGCATCTAAGCTTAGGGATGCCCAAGGCATCCCTTCTTCATCGACAACTTATCGGGTCACCTCTAGTGAAACTATATTTTTATTCCGTCACATCTTATGTGCTTTACTTGGAGCGTATGTCTGTTTTTGTTTTGTTTTTGTTTGAATAAAATCGGATCCTAGCATTCCTTGTGTGGGAGAGAGACACGCTCACGCTCGTTCATATGAACACATGGTGTTCTTAGCTTTACTTTTAATGTTCATGGCGAAGGTTGAAGCTGCTTCGTTCATTGTTATATGGTTGGAAACGAGAAAATGCTTCATGTGGTAATTGGTATAATGTCTTGAATAATTTGATACTTGGCAATTGTTGTGCTCATATAGATCATGTTTAAGCTCTTGCATCATGTACTTTGCACCTATTAATGAAGAACTACATAGAGCTTGTTAAAATTTGGTTTGCATGATTGGTCTCTCTAGAGTCTAGATATTTTACGGTTGAGGTGTTTGAACAACAAGGAAGACGAGTGTAGAGTCTTATAATGCTTGCAATATGTTCTTATGTAAGTTTTGTTGTACCGGTTTATACTTGAGTTTGCTTCAAACAACCTTGCTAGCCTAAGCCTTGTATTGAGAGGAATTCTTCTCGTGCATCCAAATCCTTGAGCCAAAAACTATGCCATTTGTGTCCACCATACCTACCTACTACATGGTATTTCTCTGCCATTCCAAAGTAAATTACTTGAGTGCTACCTTTAAAAATTCTATTCTTTGTCTTTGCAATATATAGCTCATGGGAAAATAGCCTTAAAAACTATTGTGGTGAAGAATATGTAGCTTATGTATCTTATTTCTTATAAGTTGCTTGTTGAGCGGTAACCATGTTTACGGGGACGCCATCAACTATTACACCTTTGTTGAATATCATGTGAGTTGCTATGCATGTTCGTCTTGTACGAAGTAAGGGTGATTTATCATGATCAAATGGTTTGAGTATGCATATTGTTAGAGAAGAACATTGGGCCGCTAACTAAAGCCATGATCCATGGTGGAAGTTTCGATTTGGACAATCAATCCTCAATCTCTTATGAGAATATTATCTATTGTTGAATGCTTATGCATTAAAGAGAGTCCATTATCACGTTGTCTATGTTGTCCGGT
This sequence comes from Lolium rigidum, assembly GCF_022539505.1. Lineage (NCBI taxonomy): Eukaryota > Viridiplantae > Streptophyta > Magnoliopsida > Poales > Poaceae > Lolium > Lolium rigidum. Next base: position 45,617,991 of record NC_061508.1, read on the forward strand.
ATGGATGTCTAAGTTGAGAATAATCAAAGCGAGAAATCAAATGCGATCTTTCTCCTTAGACCTTTGTACATGCGACATAGAGGTACCCCTTTGTGACACTTGGTTGAAACATATGTTATGCAATGATAATCCATGTTAATCCAAGCTAATTAGGACAAGGTTCGAGCACTATTGGTATATCTATGCATGAGGCTTGCAACTTATAGGATATCTTATACATAACACATATGATTTATTACTACTAGTTGACAAAATTGTTTCTATGTTTTCAAAATGAAAAGCTCTAGCACAAAATATAGTAATCCATGCTTCCCTCTGCGAAGGGCCTATCTTCTACTTTTATGTTGAGTCGGTTTACCTACTTCTTTCTATCTTAGAAGCAAACACTTGTGTCAAGCTGTGTGCATTGATTCTTACATGTTCACCTATTGCACTTGTTATATTACTTTGTGTTGACAATTATCCATGAGATAAACATATTGAAGTAGAAAGCAACTGCTGAAACTTATATCTTCCTTTCTGTTGCTTCAAAGCTTTCTACTTTGAATTTATTGCTTTATGAGTTAACTCTTATGCAAGTCTTATTGATGCTTGTCTTGAAAGTACTATTCATGAAAAGTCTTTGCTATATGGTTCAGTTGTTTACTCATTGTCTTTACCATTGCTTTGAATCACTTCATTCATCTCATATGCTTTACAATAGTATTGATCAAGATTATGATAGCATGTCACTTAAGTAATTATCTTTGTTATCGTTTACCTACTCGAGGGCGAGTAGGAACTAAGCTAGGGATGCTTGATACGTCTCAAACGTCATCTATAATTTCTTATGTTCCATGCTACTTTTATGATGATACTCACATGTTTTATACACACTTTATGTCATTATTATGCATTTTACGGCACTAACCTATTGACAAGATGCCAAAGAGCCGATTCTTTGTTTTACCTTTGTTTTTGGTTCCCGGAAGGCTGTTCGGGCAATATTCTCGGAATTCGACGAAACGAAAGCCAAATATGAATAACAGCAAATTATGATATAAAATAGTGATGCAATTTGGACGTATCAGCCAGTTCCTGTTTTCTGCTGTTTTTTGTTCCAAAAAGGTTGTTCGGGCAATATTCTCGGAATTCGACGAAACGAAAGCCCAAGGCCTTATTTTCCCCGGAATGTTCCAGAACACCGTAGGAGAGCCGGAGGGGGGCCAAGGGGGACCCACACCATAGGGGGGCGCGGGTCCCACCCTGGCCGCGCCGCCATGTGGTGAGGGCGCCCTGTTTCCCCTTCGACTCCGCCTCTTTGCCTATAAAGTCCCTCGTGACCTAAAAACCCGACACCAATTGACGAAACTCCAGAAAGACTCCAGGGACGCCGCCGCCATCGCGAAACTCCGTTTCGGGGGACAGAAGTCTCTGTTCGGCACGCCGCCGGGACGGGGAATTACCCCCGGAGTCATCTCCATCGACACCACCGCCATCTTCATCGCCATCGCTGTCTCCCATGATGAGGAGGGAGTAGTTCTCCCCCGGGGCTGAGGGCTCTACCGGTAGCTTTGTGGTTCATCTCTCTCTCCCATGGTGTGATCTTTATGTGATCATGAGCTTTGTATCACTATTAATATATGTGCTACTCTAGTGATGTTATTAAAGTAGTCTATTCCTCCTCCATGATGTAATGTTGACAGTGTGTGCATCATGTAGTACTTGGCGTAGGTTATGATTGTAATCTCTTGTAGATTATGAAGTTAACTATTACTATGCACTCTAGAGGTTTCTTTAATATGAACTCCGGAATTACTCTCCACGATTTGACGGTGACAGTGTGCGCATCGTGTGTGATTCCTTTATGAAGTTGTGGAGCTTGTTTACTCCGGCTTGAGGGTGCTCTTGTAGCCCTACACAATGAATGGTGTTTGTTATCCAACAAGAGAGTGTGAGAAAGTAGCACAAGTGAAGAGAAGTTATTTATTTATGTGATCATTGTTGAGAGTGTCCACTAGTGAAAGTATGATCCCTAGGCCTTGTTTCTAAGCATTGAAACACCGTTTCCAACAAGTTCCGTTACATGTTTACTTGCTGCCATATTTATTTCAGATTGTTATTACCACTCATATTCATCCATATCACTTGCATCTTACTATCTCTTCGCCGAACTAGTGCACCTATACATCTGACAAGTGTATTAGGTGTGTTGGGGACACAAGAGACTTCTTGTATCGTAATTGTAGGGTTGCTTGAGATGGATATCTTTGACCTCTACCTCCCTGAGTTCGATAAACCTTGGGTGATTCACTTAAGGGAAACTTGCTGCTGTTCTACAAACCTCTGCTCTTGGAGGCCCAACACTGTCTACAGGAAAAGAAGCGTGCGTAGACATCACCCCTCACATACAACCCTAGTGCCACACATCCACAACCCAAGCCGCCACCACCCAACTTTCTCCACACGCGCTCTATGGCTGGTTCAACTGGCCGCGGACGTGGCAGGGGCAGGGCAGTCGTGATGCACACTCATCGTTGCCTTAGGAAGAGGATTTCCCCCATAACAAGTACTTCGAGTTCTTCGTCCTCATCAACTACGACCCTGTCGGCAAGCAGAAGCTCGCAGACAAATTCGCCAAATTTCTCGCCAGTTGGGAGCCGACCGAGGTGATCTCGCGGGAAGCAATCTGTGGCTTCTGCCGGTGGACCGTGGAGGTCTTATTCGATGGGGAAGGCAAGATGTACCTCCACACCGGTTGGAAGAAGTTCGCCCGTGCCTACGACATCGAGGTCAGCTGCTTGGTGAACTTCTTCTACGAAGGCGACGGCGAGACGAGCGTGAAGGTGTTCGACAACTACTCTTGCCATACCCAGTACCACGGCGAAGACGGCAGCGGAGAAGACGAGGGCCAACATATGTTGTAGTCTTGGTGTCTTCTAAGATTTCTGGAGTCGGCCATTTCAATGATTTTTCCATGTAAAAGCGACGAAGCATCTCCAAAATTATGAATAAAGTGTTAATTTTAAATAAAAAAAGTGTTTGAGGTCACGTTTGGGGGACACAGCTAGAGATTCTCTTAGATTGCATGACTTGCCGAAAGTTGTGGAAACTTGTAAGAGTATTTTAATTTCAGGGGAAGGAAAGAGTGGTCGGGTTTACGAGGAAGCCTTGATCCACAATAAGGGTTTGACACTAAAATTATTAATGAGAGAGAGGATAGTAGTATCATAGGTAGATACTATATCATAGGACGTAGAACAAAAAAATTGATTCCAAATTAATCATGTACATAGTTTTGCATTAATATTCTATAAAATAATAAATGTAATGACAATACGATACTATTACATAATACCATGCATTCTAGATATAGTATCATACACTAGTATCATATTTATGATACTAGTATATGATACTATCTATTGTGACTAGTCTTAGACTACTCATAATAGGAGTATTATAGGTAGTATCATGCAATCTCATGCATGCAAAAAGCTGATGTGGCAATGTTATTAAAGATGAGAGAGAGGATTGTTGTATCATAGCTAGATAACATATCATAGCACGTAATACTATAAAATTTAATGTCAAATACATCTTGTACATAGATTTACATGTAGGTTCTGCAAATCAATTAATATAAAAAGACTACGATACTAGTATATGATACCATGCATTCTAGACATAGTAATATGTAGTAGTATCATAGCATGATACTATGCATTGTGACTAGTCTTAGACTACCATAATGGGCGTATTATAGGAAAGCTGATAGGGGCGAACGCTGGGTATCGGTCGCCGGATCGTGTCCCCCAAAATCGGTTGTCCTCCGCACCATCGGATCGCTATCGAACGTCCAGAATCAGTCGCATTAGGAAGTTTACATTATAGCCCCGGTTTCTGGAGAATCAACCCGCAGTACTATATTTCAAAGATAATAGTTTAAATGTAGTTTTACATTTGTCACCCTCCTTTTTCTGAAAACCAACCCTCAGTACAGATACTCCACTTTAAAACGACAGGGCACGCCTAATGTGAAGAGTATTACAACAAAAATCCTCTCTCCGCGTATAAAAAAATATATACTATTACAACATAATTGAATAATATTTTAAAAAAAGTATTGTTACAAAAAAAATTAAAGAGCAATATTTTACAACAGATTTGGTTACAACAAAAATCATCAATAAAATTAAAAAATTCACCAATATATTTACAAAAAATATCTATACAACAAATCACCAATATATTTACAATAATAATTAACAATAAAACCAATAAAAATTTGTGTGTTGACAACAATACTCCAACACTAAAAAATTCACATGTCAAAAATATATTTACAACAAAAGCATCAATATATTAAAAATAAAACCAAAAAGTTGATGTTTACAACAATACTAACAATGATTCCAACAAGGAAGAACAATTTCAGCACTAATCATTATATGTACCATACATACATTTACAACAAACTATCAATATATTTACAATAATAATTAACAACAAAAAAAACTCGTTTTATTTGGGTGTTTACAATAATAGTCAGTTTTCCATGCAGGAAGTATCTTTACAACAAATCAGTAACATATTTACAACAATAGTTAATAACAAAAAAAATTTAGGCGTTTACAACAAATAGTCGGCAACGGTTTTAACAGTACAACAACAATTCCCATTTCAAAACTATATTTACAACAAATCACCAATATATTTACAATAAATAATTAACAACAAAACAACAACAAAAAACCGTATCCACATCCCCACACCACCTTAGCCATTTCCTCTCCTCTAATATCTCCTGCGCCGGCGGCAGCTCCGTCGTTGACAACACTCACCGGGGGTCGCTCGCCGGGGGGAGCAGCGGCCGCTCGCCGTGAGGAGCAGGGGCCGCTCGCCGGGGAGAAGCAGAGGCGGCATGCTCGCCGGGCGGCGCACTCGCCGGGGGTGGTACAGGGGCTCCCGGGGGAGGAGAAGGGAATGAGGCTTGCCGGGGGTCGCTTGCCGGGGGGAGCAGGGGCCGCCAGCCGGGAGGAGCAGGGGACGCTCGCCGGGGAGGAGTACGCGCGGTTCTCGAAGGGAGGGAGCAGGGCGAGAGCCTCTCCATGGAGATCGGTAGGGCAGAGCTCGCTGCGGGGAGCACAGGTCGCGGCCGCTCCATGAGAAGGTTAGAGAGATTGAGGGAGCAGAGGGATTGCGTGGTCACCGTGAAGATAAGGTGGTGGGACCCAGCAACGACCAATAATCAGCGCGCGATCGGGCGATAGATCTCAAGCATTTTCCATTAAAGATGAGAGAGAGGATTGTAGTATCATAGGTAGATACCATATGATAGCACGTAGTACTAGATACTTTAATGTCAAATACATCTTATATACTCCCTCCGATCCGGTATTCCGGACTTACTAGAAATTGCAGCGCGACCAAGGCGAAAAACGATTGGCTCCTCTTCTTGTATGTATCACCAATCAGCTGGTTGTTTAGATCTATTAGTTAATATAAGGATGGCTATTAATGAGGGCAAGTGGGCAAGGAACAGATGTTTGCATGCGAAAAAAGGAGAGAGAGGCATGGGTCCGGTTGGGAGTAATTCTAGAAGGTGAATAGTTAGGCAATTAATTGAATGTAGGCCTTATTTCCTGGATGTTTTGGAACAAATAGTTTTTCACTAGGAGCCGTGAATACCGGACCGGAGGGAGTATAGATTTGCATTGAGATTCTACAAATCAAATAATATAGGAAGACTATAATACTACTCCCTCTCTCACAGTTTATTAGACGTGCGCGTATCCCTAGATGGCAAATTTGATCAAGTTGGCATTGGTTATATGTTATAAAAATTATATCATTAGAAAGTTTAGATGTTCTATTTTCTAATGATGTAATTTTTACATTATGAGGTTTAAATTATATAGGTCAAATTGGCGACCTACGGATACATGAAGACTAGTAAACTGGGACGGAGGGAGTAGTACATGATACCATGCATTATATACATAGTAACATGTAGTAATATCATACGCATGATACTTATATATAATGCTATACATTGTGACTAGTACGTGATATTTTGTAGAATCATATTATCATGACTAGTACACCATGAATTAACACAATAAACTGCCAGTGCATGCTTGCCTGGTCAATTGGTGCCGTGGGAACAGCGACGACGGAATTTCGTGATCCAGGCGGATCCATCGTCATCAACAACGTTCAGATTGCTCTTGCTACAAAATCGTCGAGTTCGTCATCAACTACTTTTGGCGAATCGGCTGCGCATGTGTTTCCGGTTTTCTCGTCAGTCTTGGAAACCGGCGCATCGGCTCTAATCGTCTGCGACCATGCTTGATCTGTTTTCAACCTTCGAGTTAGGCTGGCATGAAGCGATGTGAAAAAAATACAAAACTACGCTACGCCCGGTGGCTTTACATCAACAGTGTCTGGTGGTGCTGCAGTGATGGCGCCAAATAATCTTGTTGGCAGTTGTGGAAGCGATTGGGAAACCCCAAGAGGAAGGTGTGATGAGCACAGCATCAAGTTTTCCCTCAGTACGAAACGAATGTTTAATCGACCAGTAGGAGAAAGACGTGACTTCTGAAGGTGTTGCTAGCTGACTAGTGGCAGGGCGCACTACTGCGTCAGCAACAACATGGAACGTGCACACAACATAACCAAAGTACTTTGCCCCAACTTACGGTGAGGTTGTCAATCTCACCGGGATGTTGAACACAAAGGATTAGACGTATCGAGTGGGAAATATTATTTGCAGAAAGTAAACAGAACATGATTGCAGTATAATTTATCAGTAAGGAAATAGGACTGGGGTCCACAGTTCACCAGAGGTGTCTCTCCATAAAGATAGATAGCATGTTGGGTGAATAAATTACAGCTGGGCAATTGACAGAATAATGAACAAACATGAGAAGATGATTACTATGAGATTTGATTGGGCATTACAACATGATACATAGACCGTAATCCAACTGCGTCTATGACTAAAAATCCACCTTCCGGTTAGCGTCCGCACCCCTTCCAGTATTAAGTTGCAAGCAACAGATAATTGCATTAAGCATTGTGTGTAATGTAAATAATAGAATTACCCTCGGATAAAATATTGTTGTTTTCTCCCTAGTAGCAATAGCACATCTACAATCTTAGAAGTTATAAAGGCACTCTCCCAGAAAACTAGAGGCATGAACCTACAATCGAGCATAAATGCTCCCTCTTAGAGTCACAAGTGTCCACTTGGCCAAAGTTTTTACTAGCAACGGAGAGCATGCAAGATTACAAATAACATATAACATGAATATATAATCGACCTCAACATAGTATACAATATTCATCTGATCCTAGAAAACACAACATGTAGGATTACATAAGGATGATCTTGATCATGTAGGGCAGCTCACAAGATCTATACATGAAGCACAAATTGTTGAAGACAACCATCTAGCTACTGTTATGGACCCATAGTCCAGGGATGAACTACTCACGCATCACTTCGGAGGCGGGCATGGCGATGTAGATGTCTCCGGCGATGATTTCCCCCTCCGGCAGGGTGCCAGGAAGAGCTTCAGAACCCCCCGAGATGGGTTCTGCGATGGCGGGCCGCGATGGAACTTTTCGTGGATGGAGGCTCGGGTGTTTAGATTTTTCCCGAGATCGTGAATAAATATGCGGAAGGGCGAGGTCGGTGGCCGCCTGGGGGGCCCAACCACCCCTTGGCGTGGACCCACCCTAGGTCGCGCCATGGGGTGGCCTGGCCGCCCTGTGGCGCCTCTTCGTCCTCGCTTCGGTCTCTATCTTCGTTACGGAGAAATATTAATTTCGCCTTTTGTCCCATCCAATTCCGAGAATGTTTCCTCTACAAATTTTGTGAAACCAAAAACAGCGGAAATTAGGGAACTGACACTGTGGCATCTTGTCAATAGGTTAGTGCCGGAAATCATGTAAAAATGCAACAAAGTGTAAGTAAAATATATATGAATTGGTGCAAAACAAGCATGAATCCTCAAAAATTATAGATACGTTTACGACGTATCAAGCATCCCCAAGCTTAACTCCTTCTCGTCCTCGAGTAGGTAAGTAATAACAGAATAATTTTTGAGGTGACATGAAGCCACCACAATCTTGATCATGCATGTAAAGTATTGTGAGCTGAGATCTAAGTAATCTAACATAGGCATGATAGATATAATTCAATCGAACTTAGCAACTATGTTATAACATGAAGAGTAACTCAAACAAAGGATCATGAATAATAGTGCATTGAAAGTAAACATAACAAAGTGGTACTCAACATGTCCTTTATAGAATAGCAAAACATAAATGCTAGGACACCTTCAAAGTTTAGAGGGTGACTAGTTACAAGTAATTTGAGAGCAAATAATAGCACAATCATGAATCAATCAATAATAATTTTGGGACTATGCACATTTCACTAAGAATGACAACTATGCTCTCTTAATTGGTGCATAAGGTAGAGGATGAAGACTCAACATAAAAGTAAAAGAAAGGCCCTGCGTAGAGGGAAGCAGTGATCACTCATGTGCTCGAGCTTTTTATTTTGAAAGCAATAGGAGTGCTGAAAATATTTATTTTGAGAGGTGCTACTTATGTCAACGGTAGTGATAAATAGTATGTCTTATGCACACAAACTTCCTATAAGTTTACTTGCCTCATGCATAATATACTAATAATGCTTACACCTTGTTCTAATTAGCTTGGACTTCCATGGATTTTTCATCACATACATATGTTTTAACCAAGTGTCACAAAGGGGTACCTCCTTGACTCCTGTACAAAGGTCCTAGGAGATGAATCTCATTTGATTTCTCAATTTGATGAACCTCAACTTTTTGGACATCCATACCAAGAAAACAAGGACAACAAATATTTGGACTTTTGTCCAGCTGAAACTTCCACCATGTGAACATGGCTTTAGTTGGCGGCCCAATGTTCCTCTCTAACAATATGCATACTCCAATATTTCCAACTCATGGTAAATCTCCCTTACTTCAAACAAGATGAGCATGCATAGTATTTCACATGATATTCAACAAAGGCATATTGATGGTGTTCCCCATGATAGCATGGTTATCACACAACAAGCAACTTATAAGAACTAAAAATGCATAGGACATAATACTGAACATAATAGTTTTTAGACTACTTTCCCATGAGCTATAATTTACACAAAACATGTGATAATTTTTGAAGGTTTAAAGGTAGCACACAAGAAATTTACTCTGTAGTTGCAGTAAAATACCACATATAGGTAGATATGGTGGACACATTTGGCAGCTTTGATTTTTGGTGGTTGGATGCACGAGTAGAGCTCATACTCAGTACATGTGAAGGCTAGCAAAAGACTGGGAACGACCAACTAAGAGAGCAATAATGGCCATAATCATGCATAGAGATAAAACATTATCAATAAAAGCATAAAGTGATATTACAATTCAAAAACTAAATGATCATAGAGGGTTTAGTTGACTGGTTACAGTCATAACATGGTGTAAGCATGCACCAAGTCAACCCAATAAAGCAGCAAAGAAGCATACCACAATATTATGCTTTTATGATGGAAACAACACATGATTTTTTCAATGGCACATTAAGCACTCTCAGATATTTGAGACAAGTCATGCTACCACAATAAATACTAAGCATATGACAAAAATAACATCCAACATGACATGCCAAAGTTTATGCCACATTCTAGACAAGCTTCCTTTTGCATCACTATAGTCATGAAATATTTTACTCGTATCCAACACCAAACAACTTATTTGAAATAACTCTCAGAGATGAAATACATTATAGACCAGAGAGCTAATCATACATGAATACATAATACTGAAGAGCTCTGAACAAAATTCAAGTGAAAGAACAAGAGATAAACACAATACTACCAAACTAGAACACTCGCGGAACAATAACAACGAAAACTAGAGAGTTCTATGCAATTAAAACGGAGCGGGTCTTTCTCCCAAAAAAATGTGCAGGGATCCAACCTTATTTTATAGTAAACAAAACAAAATAAAAATAATAACAAAAATAAATATTCTCCAAGAACAACACATAGCGTATGAAGTAATAAAAATATAGCGCATAGAGAGATGACATGTTGCTTTGTTGATGAAGAGGGGATGCCTTGGGCATCCCCAAGATTTGACGCTTGTACCTCTTGAATATTTCTGGGGGTGCAGGGGCATCCCCAAGCTTGAGCTTTTGTCCATTCTTCATCTCATCACATCATTCTTCTCTCCCTACACTTAAAAACTTTCTTCATACAAAACTTAACATAATTCTCCATTAGCAGCATTTGTACAATCAAAATAAACAAATCCACTTGGGTTCAGTACTAATATTTATCAAACATCTATTAAAGCATTATCTACTTTAGCAACCTTTCAAAATGCTCATTGATCAAAATAACTCAAAAAGAAAGAGATTTAAGAGGTAAATGCAAATAGTGCATAAATCTGTTAAAACAGAAAAGCAGGTAAAGATCAATTTTTTCAAAAATCTTATATTTCTCATATTGAAAAGTGTTAAACTAACTAAAGATAGATATAAACCTGGGACACATGCATAAACAATGACAGATAAAAATTACGTACTGTCTATTTATTCGAATTTTTACGCTAACATCACAGAATCTGTTTCTCTACAGCACTTACCCAAATCTTACTTTCTTCATATTAGAGGATATTCTTGGCACAAAATGAAATAAAAATGATAAGGAGAGGTTATTACAGAGGTAATAACTTCCAAGACTCAACAAAAAGAAAAAATACTGAAAATAAACATGGGTTTTCTTCCATAAGCGCTTTTCTTTAACGCTTTTCAGCTAGGCGCAGAAAGTATTTGCATCAAGTATTATCAAGAGAAGAAGCATAAACATTATTATTTATTCTAATAATAGAGTAATAAGGTGACTTATTTCTCTTTCTAGGAAAATGTTCCATACCTTTCTTGAGTGGGAATTGGTATTTAATAATCCCATCTCTCATAACAATAGCAGCACCAACAGTTCTGAGAAACGGTCTTCCCAAAATAATTGAACAAGAAGCACTTGATTCAATATCCAAAACAACAAAATAGACGGGGACTAGGTTATAATTAACCATAATGAGAATATTATCAACTCCTCCAAAGGTTTCTTTCCAACAATATCAACAAGATGAACATCCAAATAACATTGTTCCAATGGTGGCAAGTCAAGCATATCATAGATTTTTCTAGGCATACCAGGAATATTTCAACCAAGATCACATAAAGCATTACAATTGAAGCCATCTATTTTCGTCTTAATGATGGGCTCCCAGCCATCTTATAACTTTTTAGGAATAGAAGCTTCACGATTTAATTTCTCCTCTCTAATTTGCATGAGAGCATTTGTAATATGCTTCGTAAAAGCCATATTTATAGCACTAGCATTGGGACTTCTAGCAAGATTTTGTAAAAACTTTATTACTTCAGAGATATTGCAATCATCAAAATCAAAGTCATTTTTATCAAAGGTGAAGGGACTATTGTCTTCCATACTCCGAAAAATTTCAGCACACTTATCAAGAGCAGTTTCAGTGGTTCTAGGCAATTTTGTAGAGGGAGCGGGGACTTTTCCTATGACAATTACTTTACCATTAGTAGTAGAAGAGTGGCTAGCATTTGAAGTTTCAGTATTACTAGTGGTGGTGATGGTTCAAATTTTAGTATTATTCATTTTAGCAATTTCATCTTCTCTCTCCCACCTAGCATGTAATTTCGCCAACATCCTAACATTTTCATCAATTTTAACTTGGATGGCATTCAAAGTTTTGCTTTCTTTAACATCAGGGGGCATAGCTTTCAATTTAAGAAATTCAACATCATGAGCAAGGCTATCAACTTTAGAGGCAAGAATATCACTTTTGCCGAACTTTTCCTCAATAGTTTTATTGAAAGCAGTTTGTTTGCTAATAAAATCCTTAAGCATGACTTAAAGATCAGAGGATGCACTTATATTGTTGCTATAAGAATTACCATAAGCATTACCATTATTAGAAGGATATGTCCTATAATTGTTGCTACCAAAATTATTCCTATAAACATTGTTGTTGAAATTGTTGTTTTTAATGAAATTCACATCAACATGCTCTTCTTGAGCAACCAAAGAAGCTAACGTAATATTATTTGGATCAACATGTGATTTACCATTAACAAGCATAGACATAATGGTATCAATTTTATCACTCGAGGAGGAGGATTCTTCAACAAAATTTACCTTCTTACCTTGTGGAGCTCTCTCGGTGTGCCATTCGGAATAGTTTATCATCATATGATCAAGAAGCTTTGTTGCAGCCCCCAAAGTAATGGACATAAAGGTACCTCTAGCAGCTGAATCCAGGAGATTTCTTGAAGAAAAATTTAGTCATGCATAACAAGTTTGGATGATCATCCGAGTAGTCAATCCATGAGTGGGACAATTCTTTTCCAAAGATTTCATTCTTTCCCAAGCTTGAGCAACATGTTCATTATCAAATTGTCTAAATTTTATTATGTCACTTCTCAAACATATAATCTTAGTAGGGGGATAATATTTTCCAATAAAAGCATCTTTACATTTAACCTAAGAATCAATACTATTTCTAGGCGAAGATAGCAACCAATTTTTAGCTCTCCCTCTCAAAGAGAAAGGAAACAATTTCAGTTTTATAATGTCACCATCAATATCCATATATTATTGCATCTCACAAAGTTTGACAAAATTCTTAAGGTGAGAAGCGACATCTTCAGTACTAACACCTAAAAATTGCTCTTTCATAATAAGATTTAATAAAGCAGGTTTAATTTCATAGAAGGCTGCTTCGGGAGCAGGTGGAGCAATAGGTGTACAAATAAACTAATTGTTGTTGGTGCTAGTAAAGTCACACAACTTAGTATTTTCAGCGGAACCCATTTTAGCAAAATTAAAACTAAGGAACAGAAATAACAACTATAATAGAAACTATTTTTGTGTTTTTGATATAAAGACAACTATAAAAAGAAACTAATTTTTGTGTGTGTTTTTGGTATAATAAAGAAAACAAAACAAAGTAAAGTAAAGTAAACTAAGCAAACTATAACAAAGTAGAGAGATTGAAGATGAGAGACTCCCCTTGCATAAATCCTCTTTCTTCCCGGCAACGGCGCCAGAAAATCTTGGTGGTGCTCCGGTGATGGCGCCAGACAATCTTGCTGGTAGTTGTGGAAGCGGTTGGGAAACCCCAATAGGAAGGTGTAATGAGCACAGCATCAAGTTTTCCGTCAGTACGAAACCAAGGTTTAATCGATCGGTAGGAGAAAGGCGTGACTTCTGAAGGTGTTGCTAGCTGACTAGTGGCAGGGCGCACTACCGGCGTCAGCAACAACGTGGAACCTGCAGACAACACAACCAAAGTACTTTGCCCCAACATGCAGTGAGGTTGTCAATCTCACCGGTTTGCTGAACACAAAGGATTAGATGTATTGAGTGGAAAGAATTGTTTGCATAAAGTAAACAGAACATGATTGAAGTAGAATTTATCAGTAAAGGAAATAGGACTGGGGTCCACAGTTCACTATAGGTGTCTCTCCATAAAGATAGATAGCATGTTGGGTGAACAAATTACCGCTAGGCAATTGACAGAATAATGAACATACATGATAAGATGATTACTATGAGATTTGATTGGGCATTACAACATGATACGTAGACCGTAATCCAACTGCGTCTATGACTAAAAATCCACCTTCCGGTTAGCGTCCGCACCCCTTCCAGTATTAAGTTGCAAGCAACAGATAATTGCATTAAGCACTATGTGTAATGTAAACAATAGAATTACCCTCGGATAAAACATTGTTGTTTTCTCCCTAGTAGCAACATCATATCTACAATCTTAGAAGTTATAAAGTCACTCTCCCATAAAACTAGAGGCATGAGCCTACTATCGAGCATAAATACCCCCTCTTGGAGTTACAAGTGTTCACTTGGCCAGAGTTTGTACTAGCAACAGAGAGCATGCAAGATCACAAATAACATATGACATGGATATATAATCAACCTCAACATAGTATATAATATTCATCGGATCTCAACAAACACAACATGTATGATTACATAAGGATGATCTTGATCATGTAGGGAAGCTCACAAGATCTATACATGAAGCACAATTTGGAGAAGACAACCATCTAGCTACTGCTATGGACCCATAGTCCAGGGATGAACTACTCACGCATCACTTCGGAGGGGGGCATGACGATGTAGATGCCTCCGACGATGATTTCCCCCTTCGGCAGGGTGACGGGAAGAGCTTCAGAACCCCCGAGATGGGTTCTGCGATGGCGGCCGTGATGGAACTTTTCGGGGATGGAGGCTCGGGTGTTTAGGTTTTTCGCGAGATCGTGAATAAATAGGCGGAAGGGCAAGGTCGGTGGCCGCCTGGGGGGCCACACCACCCCTAGGCGCGGACCCACCCTAGGCCGCGCCATGGGGTGGCCTGGCCGCCCTGTGGCGCCTCTTCGTCCCCTCTTCGGTCTATGTTGTTTTAGAGAAATATTGATTTCGACTTTTGTCCCGTCCAATTTCGAGAATGTTTCCTGTACAACTTTTCTGAAACCAAAAACAGGAGAAAACAAGGAACTGACACTGTGACATTTTGTCAATAGGTTAGAACCGAAAATCATGTAAAAGTTCAACGAAGTGTAAGTAAAACATACATGAATTGGTGTAAAACAAGCATGAAGCATCAAAAATTATAGATACGTTTACGACGTACGTGCGTGCAGAAGATCAGATCCGGTTTGGTGGCGATGCGCCATAAACATCGCCTATTTCTCTCAAGGTTTATCACGACTCCAAGATCGACTGCGGAAAGCAAGATGTGGAACAGGACATAGCAAAATAATCATGCTGAGTGGAAAAGCCGATTTTTTTTGCTGATCCAAGTCATTAGCTGACTGCGGTGCGATCGATAGACACCGCCCAACCAGGCTATCGTGTGGCCGGCATAGGCATGTGGGTGATGCTTCGTCTGCGGGCAGAAGAAAAAGAATCATCATATCGTCTTGCATCTATACACCCATTTGGGGAAGCTGGGAGTAAAAATGTTTGCTTATGGAGTGCAAAGAATGTTCACGTGAAGCAAGGAGTAGCAAAGAAAAGGAAAATAAAAAAGGGAAGAGATTCAATCAATATGCTATCTACCTCGCGTACACACACGCCATCGCCAGCGGAAGCAAGTCATCCGGTTACATGGATTTCAAGACAAAACAAGGAATCTACATTTTTCGCATCGTCTAAGTTACTGTGGTGTACGGCGGTGTACACCGTTGCATCTATATTTGTTACTGCGCCGCGACGCTGTCGCCAACTCGCCATCCTATACAAGGATCATCAGATCGAAATAAAGCTTTGACTACTTCGTCACATACGGTCGCCACACTCGAAGCTTCACCGGTCAAGGATCCGTCACATCGACTGCATCCTCTTCACCGGCTACGTCCATCTCATCGACTGCTTTGCCCCTACATGGATCAAGTCCTTCGAGTTCATCGACGACGAACATCCGATGCAAAAATATCAGGTGCTATACTTCCAATTAATTACTACTTGCAAAATTATTTAGTCAAATATTTTCAGCCTATGCTATTATTTGCGCGTGAATTTGCGCACTACAATATAACTGCAGATTAAAACAAAACTTCGACTACTCTACTCGATCGCGCCCGTCACCGCGCACTCGTCGCACTCGGGGGCTCGTATGTCGAGGACCCGACATCGCGCACTCTCCACGCTCAGGGCTCGCCCGTCGAGGATCCATCATATAGACTGTGTCCTCTTCATCGACTACTTCCAGCCAAGCGCCGTGCGACTACATCGACTCCATCCACCGCAGAAGATATAAAAAAGCTAAGTGTTCCTCTTTCAGGAGTCAATTATTATTTACTTTCGCCACACCTGAACACTCAAGGTTGCACCCTTAAATCGTTACCTCAAATACACCCGACTACTCCGGTACTGCGAAGTAAATTTATCAAGATAACGGGGCCAAGGACTACTACATCGGACATAAATCAAGTTATTACTGGATTTATTCTCTCTGGTTATCTAACACTGACTCGATGAACTTCCGGGCCAAGGGATTCATCTATATAGATTTATTTGTTTCTCCTTATACCATACTACCCGATGAGCTTTCCGGTCAATGGATTTATCTCCTATAGGCAGAAGATTTATCTATATAATTATTATTGGTTTCATCTTATATAATACTGATCCGATGCACTTCCGGGTCAGTGGTTTCATCTTCTATGGTTATCAATGGATTTGTCTTCTATGGCTATATAAATATTGACCCGATGCACTTCCGGGTCAGTGAATTCATCGTCTGTGATCTTCAATGGATATCATCTTATATAATATTGACCCGATGCACTTCTGGGTCAGTGGATTCATCGTCTGTGATCTTCAATGGATATCATCTTATATAATATTGACCCCATGCACTCCCGGGAGCGCTGGAATTACTCGGGGGCTCCTAGAAGATCTTCGACTATTACGTTTACTCACACCGGGAGCGCTGGAATTTAAGAAAACGTGAAGAATCCATATACTACCAATGATTTCATCAAAGCCTCAAGAAACATGCGAGTGTTGCAATTGATGAAAATCTATGGACTGTCATAATACATAAAAAATACGGACGATTTCATCACAGCCTCAAGGAACATGCGAGTGTTGCAATCGATGAAAATCACGCAAAATAAATATGGCTCAGTAGGATGCAATGAGTCCGTCGTGCACATGGTTCCTTCATTGACTCGGGGGCTGTTGCCGATGTAATTCAAAAAATAAATACGACTTAGCAAGATATGTTGCGATTACTACGTGTTCATTAGGCCTGCAACGTGAACTGATCACTCACAACTTGCTGATGACCACTATATAAATTACAAACATCGTACATACGATGCCTAAATAATGAGTCCACCGAGCTTGCAACATGAGTTGTTCAATCAGAAGTTGCCGCCGGTGCCATACAAACAAATACACGACTCCTTGAGTTCGTCGGGCCTACAGCGCACCTTACGTTCGGGTGTAGCCACGGACCAATCATCGACTCCTCCATAACATTATCAAAATCATCGACTCCTCTGGGTCATCATCAAAATCATCGACTCCTCCATGACATCATCAAAATCATCAGCTCTTCCGTGACATCATCAAATCATCAACTTTTCTGTGACATCATCAAAATCATCAACTCCTCTGTGCCATCAAAATCATCGACATCATCTAAAGCATCCAAATTTTCTTGGAACTCGAAGAAATCTATAATATTTGAATCAACATTTTACACCCTATACATGACTACTTCATAGTCATCTACATGCTCGGAGGCTACTCCCATCGGGAGCGCTGGCCGCACACCCGATAAAAAGATGGAAGCCTCGTCGATAAAGAAGAACGAACCCGAAGGTTCTGACAATCCAGCTTTTTGGCTTCTCTCGAAGCTTGCACCTTTTTGAAGACCCGATAGATTTAAAAGTATCAAATGATGGAATAATTCGAAGACGTCGACATCAACATCAAGATCTTCGAGTAGTACACATTGAGTCTACGCACGGTTGCAAACATCCGTCCATAGACTCGGGGCTACTCCCATCGGGAGCACTAGTCGCGCACCCGATACAAAATAACTTTGACTCTACATCAGGCATGATTCAACATTCAACAAATGATCAAGACATTCGGATGATGAATACTTTAGTCTTTGCCCGAAGCTTCACTTCGGCCAGACACTCGGGGGCTACTATTGTGGGCATTATCCTTCGGGTATCCGACATTGCTATACCCGATGCAGATTATGAAGATGGACTGCACCGGCGCAAGGACTCAACAAGCTGGGCCCGCATGTAATATCAATTTGGACTACAAGAAAGAAGACTCCAATATGAATTCTACTAGGACTCTTGTAAACCCTAGCCTGGTTGCATATATAAAGCCAGGCAGGGGCACCCCTTAGATTAGATTCAGAAACAGAAAACATACACACGATACGCCTAGACATCGCGACCCACAGATTAGAACTAGACTAGATACAAATCCCCCTACGGCGGCCCCCTGTACATATGTATTCATATAGTGGATTGCTAGCAGGACGTAGCGATCCTCCACTGCAGGGACGTGAACCTGGGTACGTTGTCGAGGGTACTCCTCGCCAATGCCCTCCGGTAGGGGCTTAGGGTTGACGGAATCCTGTAGGCTGACACGAGACATCGGTTCACAGACAAGCGGGGAGAGCGATTTACCCAGGTTCGGGGCCCTCGATGAGGTAAAACCCTTACGTCCCGCTCGTCTCGTTCTTTGATTATGATGACAATGGATTACAATGGGGTGCCGAATACTTCGGCTGGGATCTAGTCGAGATTGCTATTGCTAGGGTTACCTAGCTTTAAGTTTTTCCTGGCTAAGATTGCTAAGATTGTTCGTGTTCCTCGGCAGCCCCTCTCCTGGCCTTTATATAGGAGGCCAGGTCTCAAGGGTCCTAACCGAGTACGACTAGGTTTACAGTAGTTTAAATCCAATCTCTCCTTGTTTGTTCGCTTCCTTGTCTTGCTCGTCAAGGAATCTTCTAGTGCGCCGACCTAGTGGCCCATCTCGCCTTCAGGTATCTTCATGGGCCTCCAATTTGTCAATACCAGATAGGGCAATACCGGTTACCCGAAGGGTAATGCCCACGTCGATAGCCCCCGAGTGTCTAGCCGAAGATAATTCGGGTAGAGACTAATGCATGTTTTTTCCCGACATTCTTCTCCTTCATTGCTCTTGTTCATCTTGATTATGCTTCATCTTCTTTTTATCGGGTGCGCGTCGGCGCTCCCGATGGGAGTAGCCCCGAGTCTAGGTACGGACGCTTGCAATCCGTGCGTAGACTCAAGTTGTACTACTCGAATACTTTCCTCTGCCAAGTTTTTCACAAGTCTTCATAGGTCATCCGATACATTTTCTTTTCGCAAAGGATAATGAGTAACGTGCCCAACTTTTGTTGGTTAATCGCCGGTGGCAAAACAACGTTACTCTACACGGAATCAAGTCCCCGGGCATGATCCCGGAGTGCAAAAAACTTTCAACGGGTGTGCACCACGTCCTCCCGATGGGAGTAATTAACGAAGTGTGCAAAAAACTTTCAAACTTTTATTCCTTCGATCGCTTATTCTCGTCGAATCTTCTTTTATCGGGTGCGCGTCGCCGCTCCCGATGGGAGTAGCCCCGAGTCCGGAGTTCGGATGCTCTTAATCCGTGCGTGGACTCAAATCCTTCATCCGATGACTTTTTATGTTTCCTTCGAATGCTTCCAAATTATGACGTCATTGCTGTCGTGTAACTGCTACAGGCTGATTTGACGGGCCCATCATGACGAGCTAGCCCTAGCCCTGCTCAATCAGTGTTTTAGGGCTTGACCACTATACGCGTAACGACCGAGGTGGCTCCTCGATTTTCGCACAATCGTGGGCGTAGTGGGCCGTCAGTTCTTTCCCTTCCTCAAGCGCCACGTGCTTACTTTAACTTCTCCTTAAAATCTCCAAAGGGAAAAAAATTCTCAATCTTCTCCACGGTTCCCGCAGCATCTCCTCATTCTCCCTCTTCTTCCTTCTTTTGCCATTGTTGTGCCGCCGCCACAGTTTCAATCTTCCTCAGATCTCGCGATGGTGAAGAAGAATAATACCGCCGCCGCTGCTAGCTCATCCAGCGGAGGTGCCGCTGCCAAGTCCTCTCCTCTTCCGAAGGGGAGCGCTCCGAGCGCCCCTCCCCCAGCTCCGGCGCCGCTAGCGCCGTCGGGCTCGATGGTCAAACCTGGGGACTGGGTAGCTTCAACCGTCACCAAGCGTGACGAAAAGAGGTCCCGAAGCTTAGGATTGATATCCTCCGAGGCGGGAGATGTGATCCTTCCAGGTGCGATCTCTCGGCCTGATCCTCCTGCTAGATTTTCTGTGATGTTCTTATCTTTTCTTCATCGAGGCCTTTCGCTCCCCACTCATGGATTCCTCCTCCATCTCTTGCGGACGTATGAAATCCAATTACGGCAACTTACCCCCAACTCAATCCTCCATGTTGCTGTGTTCATCACCCTTTGCGAGGCGTTTTTGGGTATTGAACCTCATTTCGGGCTGTGGAAGAAGATCTTCTATGTGAAAAGATACGAGCAAGTAGTAATGGGTACTTTGTCACCGGAGGAGTAGGTTTTGTTGCTCGCTCGAAGTTAATTACTTTAATTTCCCAATGAGAGAGTCCGTGCAAGGATGGAGGTTGAAATGGTTTTACGTTAAAGATTCCTCGTCACCCGAATGTCGACTTCCCGCTATGCCGACGTTATCGAAGCCAAGCCCAAGGACTCTTGGAAGAACATCCTCTCAGCCGACGAAAGGGCCTCAGCCGAAGAATTGTTTGCCAAATTCCTTCAAATCAAAGAGGCTGACGGCCAAACTATGATTGGTACGGAGGTGGCAGCAGTTTTCCTGAAGCGCCGAATCCAGCCGGTCATGGCCGAGTTCACCCGATGTGGTTATACTCGGGTCCAAAGGATGAGACCAGGATTAATGTCGTCGATCTATCGAAAAAGAGTTGCTTGATGAAGTTCGTCGTCTTACTTCCTTCAACCAGGAAGATTCGATTCCGCTGATCTCTTCTTATGCTCCCCTTGACGTTGATCATCCACCATCAGGGGTATTTTCCTTTCTTCACATCTCTATTATAGCTCCTTGCTTAGCCGACATGATTACCTTTGTTCTTACTTGTCATTTTTCTTTGCCAGATCCCTATGGCTTCTGAAAATACACGTGATTCACCGGATGATACTTCTGAGGGGAGAGGCTCCTCAATCCCCGTAGATTTTCACACCACCGATCAAACAGGTTTAGAGGATGAATATAATGGTCCGATGAATCTTGAAGTTGCCCACGCTGATCTTCCCTCCTCAGCCGATAACACTTGTATCGCAGATGGATCAGTGCGTAACGTCGACACTGATCGTGATACTTTTGTTGATGCAGCTGCGGATGGGGCCAGAGCTTTTCCTGCGAAGAGATCAACCGGCGGCTTTGCCGATGAAGATGATCTCTTCGACATGTAAGTAGTTCCTTTTTGAAAGTTATACTGTGCCTTTTTTTACCTTTCATACTCCTGTTATAATCACAGTCGACTGTTTACTTTTGCAGTGACGAAGGCTTTATCGAGCCTCCTCCTAAAAAGGCCAAGTCTGATGCCGTTTCGCCGGTCGTGGTGGCTTCCGAAGCTTCAGCTCCTAAGGCTGCCCCCATGGCTCAAGCATCGATCGCGTCTTCCCTTTCCAAAGGGAAGGATATTTCTCCAAGCTAGCTGCTCAGCGGCTCCTTTTTCCGTAAGTCCTCTTCGATCTTAATACAGTATTTCTTGGAGCGTGCCTTGCTTAATTGTTTTTCTTTCTCTCTTAAGGACCCGCGTGGCGTTATCTCTTCTCTGGAGGTTTTCGCCTCCCGATTCACTTCTCTAGAGGCTGACAAAGTTCGGCTGCAAGAGGAAGTCGAATCTTCCTCCTCAAAACTGGATGGCGCAGTCAAGATAGCTGCCGCGGCCGCCAAGAGATTGATTCTCTGAAGGAGGAGCTGGCCAGACTGAAAGGGAAGCTGAAGGAGGAGGAAGCATCCAGGCTGGTGGCTGAGGCTCGAGCAGCCGAAAAGGATGAAGTCCTTCGTCAATCTTCTTTGGCCTTGCTTGGTAATCTCTAACATACTTTTGTCGAGTGACTGAATTTTTCCCTTCCTTTCTATTTGATGGCGTGTATTTCACACGTTCGTTGGGCAACCCCAAGAGGAAGGTATGATGCGCACAGCAGCAAGTTTTCCCTCAGAAAGAAACCAAGGTTTATCGAACCAGGAGGAGCCAAGAAGCACGTTGAAGGTTGATGGCGGCGGGATGTAGTGCGGCGCAACACCGGAGATTCCGGCGCCAACGTGGAACCCGCACAACACAACCAAAGTACTTTTCCCCAACGAAACGGTGAGGTTGTCAATCTCACCGGCTTGCTGTAACAAAGGATTAACCGTATTGTGTGGAAGATGATTGTTTGCGGAGAAAATAGTAAAAACAAGTATTGCAGCAGATTTGTATTTCAGTATTAAAAGAATGGACCGGGGTCCACAGCTCACTAGAGGTGTCTCTCCCATAAGATAAAAGCATGTTGGGTGAACAAATTACAGTCGGGCAATTGACAAATAGAGAGGGCATAACAATGCACATACATGACATGATAAGTATAGTGAGATTTAATTGGGCATTACGACAAAGTACATAGACCGCCATCCAACCGCATCTATGCCTAAAAAGTCCACCTTCAGAGTTATCATCCGAACCCCTCCAGTATTAAGTTGCAAAACAACGGACAATTGCATTAAGTATGGTGCGTAATGTAATCAACAACTACATCCTCGGACATAGCGCCAATGTTTTATCCCTAGTGGCAACAAGACAACACAACCTTAGAACTTTTTGTCACTGTCCCGTGTGTCAATGCGGGCATGAACCCACTATCGAGCATAAATACTCCCTCTTGGAGTTAAAAGCAAAAACTTGGCCAGAGCCTCTACTAGTAACGGAGAGCATGCAAGATCATAAACAACACATATGTAATAACTTGATAATTAACATGACATGGTATTCTCTATCCATCGGATCCCGACAAACACAACATAGAGTATTACAGATAGATGATCTTGATCATGTTAGGCAGCTCACAAGATCCAACAATGAAGCACAATGTGGAGAAGACAACCATCTAGCTACTGCTATGGACCCATAGTCCAGGGGTGAACTACTCACTCATCACTCCGGAGGCGACCATGGCGGTGTAGAGTCCTCCGGGAGATGAATCCCCTCTCCGGCGAGGTGCCGGAGGAGATCTCCGGAATCCCCCGAGATGGGATCGGCGGCGGCGGCGTCTCGCAAGGTTTTCCGTATCGTGGTTTTTCGCATCGGGGGTTTCGCGACGGAGGCTTTAAGTAGGCGGAAGGGCGAGTCGGGGCCCGACGAGGGGCCCACACCATAGGGCGGCGCGGGCCCCCCTTGTCCGCGCCGCCTTGTGGTGTCGCCACCTCGTGGCCCCACTTCGTATGTTCTTCGGTCTTCTGGAAGCTCCGTGGAAAAATAGGCCCCCGGGTCTTCGTTTCGTCCAATTCCGAGAATATTTCGTTACTAGGATTTCGAAACCAAAAACAGCAGAAAACGTGAACCGGCACTTCGGCATCTTGTTAATAGGTTAGTTCCGGAAAATGCACGAATATGACATAAAGTGTGCATAAAACATGTAGGTATCATCAATAATATGGCATAGAACATAAGAAATTATCGATACGTCGGAGACGTATCAAGCATCCCTAAGCTTAGTTTCGCTCGTCCCGAGCAGGTAAAACGATAACAAAGATAATTTCGAAGTGATATGCCATCATAACCTTGATCATACTATTTGTAAACATATGTAGTGGATGCAGCGATCAAAACAATGGTAATGACATGAGTAAACAAGTGAATCATAAAGCAAAGACTTTTCATGAATAGTACTTCAAGACAAGTATTAATAAGTCTTGCATAAGAGTTAACTCATAAAGCAATAAATCAAAGTAAAGGTATTGAAGCAACACAAAGGAAGATTAAGTTTCAGCGGTTGCTTTCAACTTGTAACATGTATATCTCATGGATAATAGTCAACATAGAGTAATATAACAAGTACAATATGCAAGTATGTAGGAATCAATGCACAGTTCACACAAGTGTTTGCTTCTTGAGGTGGAGAGAGATAGGTGAACTGACTCAACATAAAAGTAAAAAAGAATGGTCCTTCAAAGAGGAAAGCATTGATTGCTATATTTGTGCTAGAGCTTTTATTTTGAAAACATGAAACAATTTTGTCAACGGTAGTAATAAAGCATATGAGTTATGTACATTATATCTTACAAGTTGCAAGTCTCATGCATAGTATACTAATAGTGCCCGCACCTTGTCCTAATTAACTTGGACTACCGGATCTTTGCAATGCACATGTTTTGACCAAGTGTCACAATGGGGTACCTCCATGCCGCCTGTACAAAGGTCTAAGGAGAAAGCTCGCATTTTGGATTTCTCGCTTTTGATTATTCTCAACTTAGACATCCATACCGGGACAACATGGACAACAGATAATGGACTCCTCTTTAATGCATAAGCATGTGGCAACAATTATTATTCTCATATGAGATTGAGGATATATGTCCAAACTGAAACTTCCACCATGAATCATGGCTTTAGTTAGCGGCCCAAAGTTCTTCTCTAACAATATGCATGCTCCAACCATGAAGGTGGTAGATCTCTCTTGCTTCGGACAAGACGGACATGCATAGCAACTCACATGATACCCAACAAAGAATAGTTGATGGCGTCCCCGTAAACATGGTTATCGCACAACAAGCAACTTAATAAGAGATAAAGTGCATAAGTACATATTCAATACCACAATAGTTTTAAAGCTATTTGTCCCATGAGCTATATATTGCAAAGGTGAATGATGGAATTTTAAAGGTAGCACTCAAGCAATTTACTTTGGAATGGCGGATAAATACCATGTAGTAGGTAGGTATGGTGGACACAAATGGCATAGTGGTTGGGTCAAGTATTTTGGATGCATGAGAAGTATTCCCTCTCGATACAAGGTTTAGGCTAGCAAGGTTATTTGAAACAAACACAAGGATGAACGGTACAGCAAAACTCATATAAAAGACATATGGTAAACATTATAAGACTCCATACCGTCTTCCTTGTTGTTCAAAACTCAATACTAGATGTTATCTAGACTCTAGAGAAACCAAATATGCAAACCAAATTAGCAAGCTCTAAGTATTTCTTCATTAATGGGTGCAAAGTATATGATGCAAGAGCTTAAACATGAGCACAACAATTGCCAAGTATCAAATTATCCAAGACATTTTAGAGTTACTACATGTAGCATTTTCCAATTCCAACCATATAACAATTTAACGAAGAAGAAACTTCGCCATGAATACTATGAGTAGAGCCTAAGGACATATTTGTCCATATGCTACAACGGAGCGTGTCTCTCTCCCACAAAGTGAATGCTAGGATCCATTTTATTCAAACAAAACAAAAAACAAAAACAAACCGACGCTCCAAGCAAAGTGCATAAGATGTGACGGAATAAAAATATAGTTTCAGGGAAGGAACCCGATAATGTTGTCGATGAAGAAGGGGATGCCTTGGGCATCCCCAAGCTTAGACGCTTGAGTCTTCTTAGAATATGCAGGGGTGAACCACCGGGGCATCCCCAAGCTTAGAGCTTTCACTCTCCTTGATCATATTGCATCATACTCCTCTCTTGATCCTTGAAAACTTCCTCCACACCAAACTCGAAACAACTCATTAGAGGGTTAGTGCATAATAAAAATTCACATGTTCGGAGGTGACACAATCATTCTTAACACTTCTGGACATTGCATAAAGCTACTGAACATTAGTGGATCAAAGAAATTCATCCAACATAGCAAAAGAGGCAATGCGAAATAAAAGACAGAATCTGTCAAAACAGAACAATCCGTAAAGATGAATTTTATTAGGCCACCAGACTTGCTCAAATGAAAATGCTCAAATTGAATGAAAGTTGCGTACATATCTGAGGATCATGCACGTAAATTGGCTTAATTTTCTGAGCTACCTACAGGGAGATAGACCCAGATTCGTGACAAGCAAAGAAATCTGGAACTGCGCGAGTAATCCAAATCTAGTACTTACTTTTCTATCAAAGACTTTACTTGGCACAACAAAACTCAAAACTAAGATAAGGAGAGGTTGCTACAGTAGTAAACAACTTCCAAGACACAAATATAAAACAAAAATACTGGAGTAAAAACATGGGTTGTCTCCCATAAGCGCTTTTCTTTAACGCCTTTCAGCTAGGCGCGAAAGTGTATATCAAGTATTATCAAGAGATGGTGTGTCAACTTTACCTTGGGCTTTACCCTTACCTTTCTTATTGTTTTTCTTTCCCTTTGGTTT
Source organism: Lolium rigidum (assembly GCF_022539505.1). Classification (NCBI taxonomy): domain Eukaryota; kingdom Viridiplantae; phylum Streptophyta; class Magnoliopsida; order Poales; family Poaceae; genus Lolium; species Lolium rigidum. The sequence goes on from NC_061508.1 coordinate 45,644,062, forward strand.
AGGAAATATATGATTTCCCCCGGTATAGAGGTGAATTTCGAGTGCCTTCTCCCACATCAATGACTCGCTCCCAATAGTTTCAACGAGGATCTCCCGAGTATGATTTTTCCTGTTTCAATAACAAGATAATCAATGGATATTGTTCTTCCAAGAATGGTTGTATGCACACCTGCGGCTATTCCCTTAGGAACTATAATAGAGTTATCAATGAGAGTTATTTCTTCTCCTCCTTCATCGACTCCCCAAAGTTTCAAAGATTTATAAATGCTTTCAGGCATAAGGCAAAATTCATACATAATATCAAAGTAGGCATGAAGAGTTCGATCACCGATAACAATTTTAACAGTAGGATCCCACAATGAAAGTTTAGAATTCACTAAAACTTGTTCAAGACGATTACGAACGTGGCAATAGTTATCATCCAGGCGAGATGTACTTATCTCGAGATTGTTTAATCTACTATATATGCTAGTGAGGGCTGAATCAAAGTTATTAGTTGAATCATGTGATGCAACCAACTTCTTTATGGCATTAAAAGCTTGATCCCCATTGCAATGGAGGAAATCTCCTCCCACTAAAGTATCCAAAGCATATCTATAGCGAACCATAAGACCAAAATAAAAATTACTAAGGAGCAAACTTAGAGTCATTTGAGGTTCAGTTTTACGATAAGAAGTAAAAATTCTAGACCAAGCATCCTTAAAACTCTCCTCATCCCCTTGTTTAAAAGTGAATACTAATTCTTCAGGCGAAGAAGTAACAGGTTCAGAGCTAGACATGGTAACAAAAGTAACTAAATATTTTTTGTATTTTTAATATAGAGTGCAAGACAATAAATAAAGCAAACTAAATAAAGCAAATGCAAGTAACTAATTTTTTTGTGTTTTCGATATAGCAAACAAGATAGCAAATAAAGTAAAGCTAGCAACTAATTTTTTTGTGTTTTGATATAATGCAGAAAACAAAGTAGTAAATAAAATAAAGCAAGACAAAAACAAAGTAAAGAGATTGAGAAGTGGAGACTCCCCTTGCAGCGTGTCTTGATCTCACCAGCAACGGCGCCGTAAAATATGCTTGATGGCGTGTATTTCACACGTTCGTTGGGCAACCCCAAGAGGAAGGTATGATGCGCACAAGCAGCAAGTTTTCCCTCGTAAAGAAACCAAGGTTTATCGAACCAGGAGGAGCCAAGAAGCACGTTGAAGGTTGATGGCGGCGGGATGTAGTGCGGCGCAACACCGGAGATTCGGCGCCAACGTGGAACCCGCACAACACAACCAAAGTACTTTGCCCCAACGAAACGAGTGAGGTTGTCAATCTCACCGGCTTGCTCGTAACAAAGGATTAACCGTATTGTGTGGAAGATGATTGTTTGCGGAGAAAATAGTAAAAACAAGTATTGCAACAGATTTGTATTTCAAGTATTAAAAGAATGGACCGGGGTCCACAGCTCACTAGAGGTGTCTCTCCCATAAGATAAAAGCATGTTGGGTGAACAAATTACAGATCGGGCAATTGACAAATAGAGAGGGCATAACAATGCACATACATGACATGATAAGTATAGTGAGATTTAATTGGGCATTACGACAAAGTACATAGACCGCCATCCAACTCGCATCTATGCCTAAAAAGTCCACCTTCGAGGTTATCATCCGAACCCCTCCAAGTATTAAGTTGCAAAACAACAGACAATTGCATTAAGTATGGTGCGTAATGTAATCAACAACTACATCCTCGGACATAGCGCCAATGTTTTATCCCTAGTGGCAACAAGCACAACACAACCTTAGAACTTTCCGTCACCGTCCTGGTGTCAATGCAGGCATGAACCCACTATCGAGCATAAATACTCCCTCTTGGAGTTAAAAGCAAAAACTTGGCCGAGCCTCTACTAGTAACGGAGAGCATGCAAGATCATAAACAACACATATGTAATAACTTGATAATTAACATGACATGGTATTCTCTATCCATCGGATCCCGACAAACACAACATAGAGTATTACAGATAGATGATCTTGATCATGTTAGGCAGCTCACAAGATCCAACAATGAAGCACAATGTGGAGAAGACAACCATCTAGCTACTGCTATGGACCCATAGTCCAGGGGTGAACTACTCACTCATCACTCCGGAGGCGACCATGGCGGTGTAGAGTCCTCCGGGAGATGAATCCCCTCTCCGGCAGGGTGCCGGAGGAGATCTCCAGAATCCCCCGAGATGGGATCGGCGGCGGCGGCGTCTCGGTAAGGTTTTCCGTATCGTGGTTTTTCGCATCAGGGGTTTCGCGACGGAGGCTTTAAGTAGGCGGAAGGGCAGAGTCGGGGGCTCGACGAGGGGCCCACACCATAGGCGGCGCGGGCCCCCCTTGGCCGCGCCGCCTTGTGGTGTCGCCACCTCGTGGCCCCACTTCGTATGTTCTTCGGTCTTCCGGAAGCTCCGTGGAAAAATAGGCCCCCGGGTCTTCGTTTCGTCCAATTCCGAGAATATTTCGTTACTAGGATTTCTGAAACCAAAAACAGCAGAAAACGTGAACCGGCACTTCGGCATCTTGTTAATAGGTTAGTTCCAGAAAATGCACGAATATGACATAAAGTGTGCATAAAACATGTAGGTATCATCAATAATATGGCATAGAACATAAGAAATTATCGATACGTCGGAGACGTATCACTATTGCAGAGGCAGCAAACATTCCTGTCGATGCCCTGGAAAGAGTTCCAAATAACTCCCCAGCGAACACTGTGTCAACGATTCTCGCTTCTCACCAGCTTACACAAGAGCTTCTTGTGAAGGGGAAGGGTGCTCTGGCGCGGATGCACTCGATGATCTTCCCCAAGATCAAGCAAGAGAAGACCCTGGGACAGCTGATCGATACCTTCGCGGTTGACACCAAGGAGGTCATCGAGATATTCAAGCGTACATCGCGCACTTTTGGTGCTGTCCTTGCCTTCCAGCTTATGATGGGTTACGGATTTAAGGGTGACATCGAGGAAATGACTAAGGGGCTTCCAAAAGGGCAAGACGGGCAGCCTGTTGATTTGAGCACCTTTAAGGCGTCTGCTCTTACTTGTGCCCGTCAGCTCCTTGAACTGGTTTCATCAAGGAAATCGTCGATCGGTCCTAGTTCATCGACTCAAACTCAGTTTCCTTGATTCTTGTAACAAACTTGTGCCTTGAGCTGATGCAGAACATTGCTCTGCCGCAAAACTCATGCTTTGTAATAAACTCCGTGCTAGCATTGTTGTTAGCACACTTTTGCTATGATATCCCTTTCTTGCACTTCTCCCGATGGGAGTTATTTTGGACGTTCGGCTGTACCATATCCATCACTTCTTTATAACCAGTACTTTCTGCAGGTCTTCCCAGTACCCTCGTTTGCACACGACTCGTCGGGTGCGCTTCCTGAAAGCGATCGGATCCAGCGCATGAAAGACCGGATGACACAGATGGAGAAGGATTTACGCAGCATTTATGCCTTAGCTGCCATCATCAATAAAAAGAGCGAGATTGCAGCCGTCGTGGAGCGGTACATTCTTGGCGAGCTGCATAAGGCTACCGAAAGTTTAAACTGTAAGTTTCTTGATCCCTTTGCCTGCTTGCTAGCAACTTCTTGTCTGAGTCTTTTATTAATTCTTTTGGCAGTCATAGCGTTGAACCCTGCGGAAGAGAACAAGCGGATACACGAGCGGGTGCATGCTTTGACTATGCTTTCCTCATCCGAAGAAATTTTCTGGCGGGAACACTCGAAGGCCTCGGCTGTCGTCAAATTTCAGGATCGAGTGCAACGAGTCCACCGGTTCTTCGACAAGTGCTACAAGGCCATGAGGGTAGTTTGGAAAACAATGTTTCCTCTGAATGCAGTTCCCCCTACCCTTTTGACTTTGATGTCTGAATTTGGAAGTGCCAAGAAGGTTCGGGAGCTAGTAAGATCTCAAGTCTTTGCAGGGGCCAAGTGCACGCTTGCCCTTGTGCTTGCTTGTTATCCTTCAGCTTGCTTGCTGTCTATTGCCAACGCAACTCGGTGACTTCGAGGAGCCGTACCCGAAGGTTTTAGCTCCTCGCTCATGTAATTGTCGACAGGCTTGAGGAGATGTCAAAGGTACCTGCGGAAAAGGAAACTCCGCAAGGGTGATATAAAGGTGTAAAGTTACTTTTGTAAATTGTATTGGCTAATTCATCCGAGTGCTCGGATTTTTGGGCCGAAAACTTCTCATCTGGTTGGTACATGAATCTGTACTTTTACCATGCCGTTGGCAAATATTTAAAGGGGCGAAGCTTAATTGCCCGTTGGATGTATGAGTACTAGTTGGTTAGCAAATCATTATGAGTGATCGGCTCGTGTTGCAGGTTTTGCTAAACCTGTTGTATGCGTAACTTTGCTTTCAACCGTTTGTAAATTTCGACAGTCATTCCCGAATTTTTCGGGTGTAATGATTCTGCCGATGAGCCCGTTGTTCCTTTGATATTTCCATAAGTAAAATATCGAACGTGGGTTGTTGTTTATACGTATTTCCAAATTTTTGCTATTTACGACACTCGTAGAGGCATCTATAGCGGAGGAAAAGGTGAACGTCCTTTAGCACTCGTAGAGGCTTTTTTTTTGGAGCGCGGTCTTCTGCCTTGTACTATGTTTACATAGTGATGGGGCTTAGAAGTTTGTCGTTACTAGATACGGAAGGGGTTCTTCTCCTCCTCTAGCTTCTTCACTGCGTCAGTGATTGCTGCAGCGTTGCTGATTTCGTCAGGGGTATGGGCGGTGATCATCATCGTCTTGCTATCTCCTAAGCCTTCTGTGCCATCAGCCGCCGATCCCTTTGTCTGCCGAGGCTCTCGCTGCGAGGCTTCGCTGCCGAAGCTTCGCGATCGAAGCTTTAGGGGTGAAAGCAGCTGAATTCTTCTTGGCGTCCCTGCCATCTTTTTCTTCCTTAATTTCTCGTAAAGACAGACTTGGGCGGAGGGTCGACGATTTCTTGCCGTGACCCGAACTTTGCAGCAATCCTCCGAAAGTCGCGATCACAATTGTCCGAGCGTGAGAAACTTCCATAGACTCGTGATGTTTGTCCCGTTGTTCCCGGGCATTTTCAGCTTGAGGTATGCATAATGCGGCACGGCCATGAACTTGGCATACGCTGGTCTCCCGAGTATAGCGTGATACCGTGACTCCCGGTTCACCACTTCAAACTCGATCTTCTCCTTCCTAAAATTGTCGGCCCCGCCGAAGATGACATTCAGGTAGACTTTGCCAAGGGAGTGGCCCGGTGCGGTTGGAAGGATCCCGTGGAAGCAGGTGTCTGTTTCTTCCAACATGTTCATGGTGATCCCCATACTTCTAATTGTGTCGAAAAAAATCAGGTTTAGCCCGCTTCCACTATCCATGAAAACTTTGCTCATCTTGAACCCCCCAATTTGTGCTTCGACTACCAAGGCGGCGTGCCCTGGCTTTGGTATGGTCATCGGGTGATCTGCTCGACCGAACGTAATGTTCCGAGAGGACCATTCGACGTACTCGGGGATGTTTACCATGATGCTTTACGCCAAGTTGATCTCTCGGGTGAGTTTCTTCATCTCTCTTTTCGAGACACCTGTCCTATGGATCATGCTCATCTGCCCTCGTGGTGGTGGAAATGCTTCGTTGGGTTGATGAGGTTGAGCTTGCTGGACCTGATGTTGTGGTGGGGGTGGCGGTGGTGGTGGTAGCTGTTGCTGGCCTCGCTCGCTGGATGAGTTTATGCATATCGATGAACTGCCGACAGTCCCTGAGCAGGTGGCTAGACTTTATTTTACCATCCTTGGAATCGGTATATGAATGCAGGTAGCATGGGGCATTGATCTGCTCGGCGTAGGGCAGTTCGGGCGCTCTCTGTTGTCGTGGTTTATAGTTGCCACGGTTCCCAGAGCTGCCCCGATTATCGTCCTGCCGATCGTCTCGCCTGTCATCATACCGATCGCCCTGCCGATCGAGGTAGCTCGCGGCCACCAAGTTGTTGTCATCGTAATTGCGGTTCTTCCTTCTCTTGTTGCGGTCCCTACGGCCACCCGAATCGTGTTTCGGCTGGTCATCTTCTTCGTCGTCGCTGCGTTGTCGTGGCCTTCGAACGTTGTCTTCGCCATCGGCCCAGCTGTTGGCGATTTCCATTAACCTGGTTATGGTTTTCGGCTTTTTGCGCCCAAGTTCCTCTATGTAGCTTTCTCGCTGAACGCCGTCGCTGAAAGCGTCGATTGCTCTGTCGACAGATACGTCTTCGGCGGCGTTCAGGAGTTCTGTAAATCTCCCGATGTATGAACGCATCGATTCCTTCTGCTTCTGGCGGCAATTCCGCAGCTCTTCGATCCCGACGGGCCTCTTGTATGTTGCTTGGAAGTTGGCGACGAAGGCATCTACTAGGTCATCCCATGATTTAACAGAACCTTTCGGCAGCCCCCTTAGCCAGGCCCGTGCTGAATCCTTCAAGTAAAGTTGTAAACATTGCATTGCTGCTATCTGGTTTCCTTTGTGCAAGATCACAGTCTGCAGGTAATCGTCTATCCAGGATCTTGGTTCTTGCTGCCCATCGTACTTGGCGGCATCAGTAGGGGTAGGTTTGAATTTTTTGGGCGGCATCGTTTCGCGGATCTTGTAACTTAGACAGTCGGCTCCCCTGAGCTCGCCGTCGTACTCCTGATCTTCATCCGAAGAATCGCTGCCGTCGTCCTTCCTAGCGGCGCGTCGCCGCCTTGCTTTGTCGATCCTGCTCTCGGGTGATTTCGTCTCGAGCATCTCTCGCATGATGCTTTGACCCACTGCCTTGGATGGTGGTCCTTTCTTTTGGCGGGGCTAGGTTGTTCCCTAATATTGCGAGACTTTCCAGGGGCACCTCGATGAGCTTGAGCCATGGATCCTTCAGGGCGTTGATTGATGAGGTATGCGGCGAGGTTGGCCGTTGCTCCAAGCAACGGTTTTCGGCCGTGGCATGCCGGCGGTATCCATAGTCATAAAGGATTTGGTGAGATTCGACGTTATTTCTCTGGCGTCATCTTCTGAGAGTCTGGATAGTCTTGACCGGTTCTTGCCTGTTCCGTGAGTGTTTCGGGAGGCGCTCCCTTGCGAGCCCGTTCGCCGTTCGCTTGATCGATCCGCCGCAGATAGGCGTCTTTCGAGGCTGGCTTGCTCTTTCGACAGGTGCTCCCGGTTTTTCTCTAGTATGGAACGGTAAGCATTGAGGGTTCCAACTGAAGTTCCTGCGGGGAGCGGCGTGTTGTTGAGTACTGCTGCCCTTGCTGCCGCCCACTCCTCATCCGCGATGGTGTAATCGCTGTCGCGGTTGCTGGCGCTGTTTTCAAAACTTGCCCTCCTACTGGAACGGGGGGTATGGTCCTCGCCTCCTCTGCGCCTTGCGTTTCCCGTGTTATTGGCGACATAAACCTGATGGAGTGCCGTTTTTCGGGTGGTTCCCCAGACGATGCTGTCGATACTGTCCTCTCCCGATGAATACTGGGCGTTGCAGATGAACGGCGTGTCGCTTGATCCTAGCCCGTGCCTGGTGTCGCAGTTCATGCAGTAGTACGAATTTAGTTTCGAGGATGAGGAGTCATCCGACCCTACCGACATGGAGGACACCGAACGGGGAGCCGAGGGCACGGGTGAACACGTCGATCCCGACAGTTCAGCCGACAGATCGAGTGACGCGCTTGAGCCCGTTGATCCGGAAGTGGGGGATTCCAGCAATCGAAGGATTCCATCTGCGTTGACGTTGTAGTGGACGCTGCCGAAGGTCATCTCTGTGTTCCCTTGTAGATCTGAGAAGTTCGAGCGGGAGGAATCGCTGTGTGGAGTAAACTCGTAGGAGCCGAATCGAATCGGGCTTCCCAGGATTGGTGACGACGGTATTGACGAAGCTGCCGGCGAAGCCGCCGGCGTCATGATCGGATCTACCGATGCCCTGCCTTGTGCCAACAGGTTTCCCACAGACGGCGCCAATTGTCGAGGTTACTCCTCGCCAATGCCCTCCGGTAGGGGCTTAGGGTTGACGGAATCCTGTAGGCTGACACGAGACATCGGTTCACATACAAGCGGGGAGAGCGATTTACCCAGGTTCGGGGCCTTCGATGAGGTAAAACCCTTACGTCCTGCCTGTCTGTTCTTTAATTATGATGACAATGGATTACAATGGGGTGCCGAATACTTCGGCTGGGATCTAGTCGAGATTGCTATTGCTAGGGTTACCTAGCTTTAAGTTTTTCCTGGCTAAGATTGCTAAGATTGTCCGTGTTCCTCGGCAGCCCCTCTCCTCGGCCTTTATATAGGAGGCCAGGTCTCAAGGGTCCTAACCGAGTACGACTAGGTTTACAGTAGTTTAAATCCAATCTCTCCTTGTTTGTTCGCTTCCTTGTCTTGCCCGTCAAGGAATCTTCTAGTGCGCCGACCTAGTGGCCCATCTCGCCTTCAGGTATCTTCATGGGCCTCCAATTTGTCAATACCAGATAGGGCAATACTGGTTACCCGAAGGGTAATGCCCACGTCATACGTCGTGCCTTTCTCGCTCCCGGAATATCCATCGTCTCCTTCCGTCAACCCTAAACCCCTCATGGTGGGCATTGTCGAGGACCCATCTCGTCAGTCGCCGTACGCCCAAGCAGCCGTCGCGCGACCAGTTGCCGCCGCAGGATGCCAGGATGGAGCCGCAGCCGTCAACGCTGTTGTCCATCCCCGTCCATGGCCATCATCTTCCGCCTTCCTCGAATAGGACTGACGCTGCAGCGCCTTCCCACGTCCCTCGCCATGGTCCTTTTTTATAGAGCCGATGTTGCCGCATCTTCCTCCGTCTTTGCCCGCGGTCGAAGCGGTCGTCTTGGCGGACACACACATGAGCACGGCCTCTGGCTTGGTCGGCCTTGCGCACCTTGCAGCCATGGAGCTTGCCTCCGGCTTGGCCACGACGGACAAGAGGTGTCGAAGGCGGAGCTGCTTCGAATCCATGGCGGAGGCCGGTAATCCTAGTTCCCTCGGCATCATGCCGTCGCCGTAGATGGTGGCCATGGGTGCTGCGACCATCGTTGGTGGGTGTTGCGAGGGCAGATCAAATGTGCTGCCACACGAGATCAGGGGTGCTGCAAGCCAACACCGACATGATGCCCACTGGCAATGGTGGTGCTTCCAATTTGTCGGGGTTGCAAATGGTCATCGACGGTGCTACAAACCGTTAGCGGCGGTGTTGCAAATGGTCAACATCGGTGGTGCAAACCGTTAGCAGTGGTGCTGCAAATGGTTATCGGAGGTGCTTCAAATGTTTTGCGGATCTGCTACCTTAGTATAAAGTTTGTGCTACAATGTCTCTAGGGAGGTCTCCGACGAGTCTTCGGCGGGATCCCCGATGAGGTCGTTGGCGATTCTCCGGCGAGTCGGCATCGATGCTGCAAATGGTCATCGGAGGTGCTACAAATGTTTTGCAGTTCTGCTACCTTAGTATAATATTTGTGCTACAATATCTCTGGGGAGGCCACCGACAAGGTCTCCGACGGGTCTCGGTGAGACCCCTGGCCAGGTCTCCGGCGAGGTCTCAGGCGAGTCGTCGGCGATGCTGTGTCCGACGGGTCTTTTATTTTTTATTTCTAGATGAACCATTTTTTGCTTCAGTGAAGCAAAATCAGGGGCTTTTGTGCTACGACGAAGCAAAGTTGTGATTTGGCCTAAAGTTGGACACGTATCAGCCTCTGAGGTCGGAGGCTCGAAGGTTCGGTGCCTTCCGAGGATTTCTACCGCTGTCCAATTCAAATGTGCAAGCCAGAGGCATAGTCGAGTGTGTGTTTAAAAAAATGAAAATTGGGGTTAGAGCATCTCCACCGGGGCTCCCAATAGAGCTCACAATAGCTCTATTGGGAGTCTAGTGAGAGAAAGCGCTTGCACCGGCGCTCCCCAAAAATGTCGGCATGTTTTGGAGCCCCATAGAAGCGCCGGCACTCCCGAAAGGATCCCTTCGCAAAGGGAGCCGATTGGGAGTGCCGGCGTCCAATTTCTGCTGAAAAGTTGCATGCGCCCCACTTGCATGTGACACAACCCACTAAAGATTCTCATCTCTCCTACTTTTTCTGTCCCCACTTTGCATGTGCATGCATAGTACCGGCGCCTCTATTGGGTTAATTGGTGGGAGACACTGTCCCCAAATACTAAGTGCATGCAGCCGGCGCTCTCCATAGCCTGCTGTTGGCGTACATGCCGGCGTTTTTTTGAGGAGGACCGGTGGAGATGCTCTTAGGGCTGAAATGGACAGGCCTCTACGTTGGGTCCCCTAAAGCAAGCACCCTTTATCCCAGCTTACTAACTTACTATTCTGATAAAGCACTCGCGTGTATATATACTCTGACTAAATACGCCTCATACCGTTATACGGAGCACAAAAAAAATGGAAAAAACAGAAAACAGGCGTTATCCAAATGCTGTGTATCTCGATTGGACTCCTTCCAAGTTCGACCTCCAATCCCAGCTCAGCCGACGCTGGGCCATGGGGGTCAAACACGCACCGACACAATGAACACACACAATTTGTCCTCTAATAATAATCGATTCGTTCGTTAATTATAAGCACGCAGTAGTATAGGTAGCTAGGCATGCATGCACTGGCAGTTTATGCTGTTGCGCCGTCGCATTCTCCCGGAGAGACGAACGTCGCCACCCACCGCTCCGCCGTCGCCATCGCCGGCCCCGTCGATCGTAAGAAGAGAGGAAAATCAGGCCAAAGCTACTAGCTTCGGCGTGAATCCTCATGTCATACAGTACATTTTTTCTTCCGTAGATTTGGCGCTGCTGTTGTTAAAGGCTTTGGCAATTGGCACTGCTTAATTCCCTATGATCAGAATCCTCCCGCCAATAATTGAGTGATCATCTTGCACATGGGCGCGCCGGTTGCCAGGTCAGATTTGCAAATTTTCTGCTGGGGGCCGCGTCGTCTTTTCGCTTTGTGTGTGGTGTGTGGTCCGCTACTGCACACAGTACCCTGCTGATTAGGCAATCCCAACATTTAAGCATTGTAGGAGTATGTATTTTCAAGTAACCATCAATCATGTCGATGAAGGTACCACTGAACATGCTAGATTCCTATGTACGACCCCAGGGACGGAAAGAACATGTTTCAGTTCCGCTAGGAAGAAAAGGCCGGTTTATTATGATGTACCAAGCATATAACCTTCTAAGAGCATCTCTAGCGGAGCCCGTAAAAAGTCGAACCGAAAAAGGCGAGTTCAGTTCACCAAACTCGCGTATTCGGGTCGTAAAATGGCTGGCGCAGAACAGAGCCCCGTAAACCAAAACTGTAAAACAGAACTGTGCCAACGGCATCCGAACCCGTAAAAACAGGGTTTATGAATTATTTTAGCATATGATCGAAAAAACATCACAATAAAATGCAAATAATTCATGCATAGTTCATAGTGCAGACATCAAATGACAGAATCAAATGACACAGTTCATAGTTCCCCCTCTCCTCTCACCGCCGACATCAAACCGAGGTTGGCCCGCCGTCAGCACCGTCGCCACCACCTCCTGGAGTCACATCGGCTGCACCAGTTGCCTCTTCACGAGCTGCTCTTCGTCTTGCCGTGATCTCCGCCGTAGCTTCCTTCCACCACTCCAGTTAAATCTCATTCATGCCCTTAGTGTTCATCATCATGATCTCCCTCTCTTCGGCCAAAAGTTGCTTCGTTGCTTTGTCCTTCTTGACATTGATCCTCATCTCCTCCAACTTGGCTTTGCTCCTTGCCTCCTCTCGGCTAGCTTCAAGCTTTGTAAGGCTCACCTCCTTCTTCGTCTCGATGATGACACGCTTGGTCTCCAAAGTCTTGGTCGCTATCACCTCCTTGGACTTCATCATTTGATCAAACTTGTCCCTCAACAATGCAGCCTCCCCCTCGAGCCTTAGCCTTTCCTTCGCCTTCTTGTTCCCCTCCGGCTTGTCGGCGTTCCTGCCATCCTTCTTGTCCTCGGTGTCGTCGAGCGCAACCATTGCAGCCTTCTTCGGAGCGACTTCTTCATCCCTCAATTTCCACTTGGGGAGGTGCTGGAGCACATCAAAGCAATGACGCATGGTGAAGCTCTTGCCCTTGCTGCCGGCCATGTCTCTGTACCTAGCATCGGCAATGCGATCCTACATATGCAAAAGGAACCAACAAATCGTCAATATGTCATCCAAGCTAAACTACAATTAGCTTTACCAAGTATGCACTCACATATTCGTCGACAGTTGCGCCGCTTGGAGGATTGGACATCACTTGGTCCATTGCTGCTGCCCACCGGCTACACGCCGGTTTGATCGCGTCCCAACGACCTTGGAGGGATCGGTAGGTGCGATCGACAGGATGACGAACGCGCGACATGAGCTTATGGAACTTTTCCTCGATTCGCTGCCAGTACCGCTTCCCTGTTTGATCCGTGCCGGAGACGGCATCCATCCCCACGGAGGCCCAAGCTCGGCACAAGGTGGCGTCTTCAATCTCCGTGTAGTTGTTGGCCCGTCTCTTCTTTCTATTTCCATCAGCCGTGACCTCCACCACACCGTCGTCCCCTTCTTCCCCTTCCTCCCCTTCGTCCCCTTCTTCCCCTTCTTCCCCCTCGTCCCCGCAGTCATTCTCAGCTCCATCCATGCCATTGCCGAACGGAGGGAGTGGGTTAATCTGCACCTCGTCCAACATCTCCATGTAGGAGGCGTTCTCCTTCCTAATCGGACGAGCCCTCAATATCTACTCGCAAACAAATAAACAGAGGAAGAGTTCATGTGTACCTTGTTGACCCCTCGTCGAGCACGTCCTGGGCGACGGTCGCGCTTCCTCCGTCGTCGGCTGCGCTGTCGGTGTTGCCGTGGGCGTGGAGGGAACCGGCGGCGGGACGCCACGGCTCGTCGCTGCCTTCACTTTCGTCCTTTTGGGGCCCGCGCTCTTCGGTCTCGCACGGGGCGCCTTCGGCTTCGTTGCCACCGCCGAGACATCACCGGTGGCCGGCAGCGATTGCGTGACCACATGCGTTCCCGCACGCCGCTGCTTCACCGCGCTCGTCGCCGCCACCGGCGTTGCTTCCTCCGCTGGGGTCGCAGGGATGGCAGGGATCACCGGGGTGGTTGGAGGAGCGGCGGAATCTGCGGCGAGCACGGGAGAAGGTGGCAACGCCTGCGAGGTACCAACGGCGGCCGGCGGGATCGATTCGAGACTCATCGGAGCAAAATCGGAGGGTGGCGGCGCAAAAGAAGGTGAGGGCGCACAGATCGGCGGCGGTGGCGGCGGTTGGGAGGAGCTGAAAGTTCCCTCGCGCGCAAACTAGGGATTGTGTTCGGGCTGCGTTCGGTTCGCTCCGTCGGCCCCTACAAATACAGACCACGGAGCGAACCGAACGTAGCCCATATTTTTTTTCAGTTTTCGCTCGTTTTCGGTCACTGATCTGCGCCCTTTTTCGGCCCAAACCCGTAAAGTGGCGGTTATTTTTCGGTTTTGGGCCTTTTACGGGCTCGAGATGCTCTAATAGTACCAACATTTAGCAACGGGAAAAAAGTACACAGCAGACAGGTTGAACTACTAGCTAGATTCAAAATAAGGACAAGGTTGGTGCAATGCGGTGGAATTTGTAAATTCTGGTTCAGAGTTGTATGAGTTATAGCGGCCAGGACACCTTACACCTAATTTCAACAAATCGAATGAACATCACAGAAATCCGACATAATCGCCTTCATGGCCGTTTCTTTCTCCGCATCTGCCTTCCTTTTGTTGTCTCTTCTATCTACTCAGCAGCACATTTTAGTGTCTATTTGAAAAAATAATAATCATGATCAATAATAAACTTTTAACAGGAGCTACTTTTTTTCGTCAGCCTTTGTCATTGCTTCAATCATCTATTTGGTGCTTAAAAATTCAGCACAAGTGTATGCACATGCAGTATAGCCACCAATAGCAAATGCAACTCAAGTTTATGGTAGTACAACACAAATGGACTGGAGCCGTGGTGGCATAGTTAAATTGATCAGCTTGTACAAATGTTTAGCTGACGCATAGATTAATCAACTGGTACAATGTTCTGCTGACGAAAGAGACCCAGATGAAAGCACCTCCACTAGTTTTACAGCTACGCATAAGTTGGCAGATACCTCTCCCAACCTGATTGATTTTGGCTCTGGAAGACAAAACATCTTCAGGTCCAGCCCATGCAGACTGGCACTAATCAACAAACACCTCCACCAGCTTGCTCCTCTCCCTGATTACCAAGCGATTGTTTAATCCAAACCGCAAAAGCTTGAAATAAAATAACAAAATCTTGCACATGCACCCTTCAGGATCTGAACATCTTACTCAATACCCTTTTAATGATTTTCTAGGGAAGTACTCTTTGTCACTACCTGTAAAATCTGCTTTGGCACACCTAGAGCAAAGAAAAAATGTTGTATGTAATCGAATTTCATATAATGCCTAGATTTATTGTATGAGTGATATGAGACGTCATTTACTTTCTCTGATCCATATTAGTTTCCACTAACATAGATGTATCTAGACATATTTTAGTTCTAGGTACATACATACTAGTGACAAGTAATATGAATCAGAGGGAGTAAGAAATTGCGGTGGTTAAGCACCTCGTTGAACGTTTATTTCCTCCGCGCGGATGATTCAAACTGAGTTACCCACTTAAAAAGAGGTATGGCACACTCGCGTCCTTCTGAAAATCAAAGTCCTCCTTTGGCAACTGATTCGAGGCAAGTTCCATGCTCGGAGAAACTTTCTAAGCGCCATGGCCCCTCGGATGGAAGCGCTGTGCGGCGATGTTGAGGACTGCAACCATATCTTCTTTGGGTGCTCTGTAGCTGTGTTCATGTGGGCAGGGTCATGGAGGTCTTGCAGCGTGACTGGAAAACGGCAGGGACCGATGAATTCCTTGCGATTTCCTAGGCGCTTTTATGGGCAATACCATACACTAGTTTGGTTTACTTTCACCGTGCAATATTGGGCCCTTTAGAACGTTAGGAATAAGTTAACTATTGAAGCCTCGCTTATTGGTAAACCCGCTGATGTTCTTTTCAAAATGGTTATGTACATGCAACAATGACATATGCTCGTGAGATCAAGGGATATAGGCCTTCTGGATGCTGCGAGGGAGGAGATGACACGTCTCCACACCACCGTGACGACCTCAACATTAGTTCCCTTAGTAAGCGTGTGCGGCTCACATGTGTGCCATCCGTTTGTTTGCTCTTGTAAGGGTATATTGCCCCTATGTGTGATTTTGGTAACTAATGACAACCCCTATGGACTAATGTTTTCATTGAGTTTATATGAAGGAATATTCCATAGGTGCTACTTGTATTCCATGTGTTGGATTCAAGTATGGATGCCATGAAGATAAAGATACACCTTGTGTATTGGCATCAAGATCATCGATTTAAAGATACATATGTGATATGATCAAGAAAAAGAAATGAAGATGGAGTTCTTATGTGGAACTCAACATTAGCCATACTCTATCTTACGTGATAAGCAATGGATGATCAAGATCTTGAGAGCTTGATTCCAAGTGAAGAACTCTTTATATACACCTCAAGATATTATGATAGAGTATGAGAATACACAAGGGTGAGTTGGGCAAGTTCAAGATGAGCATCTCAAGTGGATCACATGCTTGAAGCTTGCCGTCCATTTATGGACTTGTGAAGATGTGCATCAATGAAGCCTTCCCATCATGGTGTATGGGGGAGCATTTGTGAGTCTTCACGAAGCAACGTTGATCAAGTAGAGACATTCCGATTTGAGTAGAGCTTGAAGAGCTATCATCAAGATCAAGCGGGATGCGCAAGGCAAAGGTATGGCCTTGCTAGGTTTTCCTTTTACCGGTCTCAAGGTGATTGATGGGAGACCGGATTATAGGATAGATAGCCGCACTATTAAGAGGGGCTTTTGGTTGGGTAACTTGATCACATCATCATAGGGAGCTCAATCCTTTGCATACTTTTCATATCCCTATTGCTTCTTGGTGTTTCTCTGTGTGAGGTTCTTGAGCTTGTTGCTAGCTTTACAACAAGCCCAAGTTCATCGAAAACGGAATCCGCATATATCTTCTATTGCGTTTTCGAGATTGGGTGATTTTACCGGTTATTCATGATATAAGGTTCTACCTTTTATATTCATAATAAAATCCCCTCCTACAGCTTCTTGTGTTTTTCACTTTCTATAGGATAGCATTTGTTGTTATCTTTCAAACAAAGCTGGTTTCATTCGAATCGGAGTTCGGGAGCAATTGTTATTAAAGAAAAGGAAAAAGCAAAATATAAAATGAAAAAGAAAAAAAGAAGGGGCCAGCCGGTCGACCGGCCTGACCGGCCCAGCCATCGGCTTGCCCGGTCCGCGCCGGGTCCGGCGCTGATGCCTACCGGGCCACCTACTGAGAGGCTTTCGGCCTGGTCCGGCCCAGCACCCGGTGCCCGCCGGCCCGCTCGGTGTGCTGCCCGGCCGACCGGCCTCTCAGCCGGGCTGGCTGGCCTGTTCGGCCCAGCGTCCGGTTAGCCGGCCTGTGCACCGGCTGAGCTTGTTTTCTGCGCGATTTTAAGTGTCTTTTTCTCCCCAACGGTTATTTCTTCTTCCTAATTATAAATAGCCTTCTCCCACCTTGAGTTGGGTTAGTTCTTCCCCTTCTTCACCTCCATTGTTGCTATTTGAAGAACTTGCTTTCCCCCTTGATTCCTCCCGTGATTCTTGCCCATTCTTGAGGATTTGAGAGAGGAGATCTAGATCTACAATCCCCACCAATCAATTTCTGCTCTAAGTGAGGGGAACCCTTTGGATCTAGATCTTGGAGTCTTTTGTTGACTTTCTCCATTGTTCTTTCTCTCCAATCTCATCTTAGCATTTGTTGCTTGGGTGGGATTTGAGAGTGAAGGATTTGAACACCTCTAGTGTTCTTGCTTTGCATCATTGCATAGTGTTGAGCTCTCCACCACGATTAGTTCGAGTGAGAGACCGTGAGCTTGTTACTTTTGGAGGGAGACCTCCTAGTTGGCTTGGTTGGTGCCCCGGTGATCTCTTCGTGGAAGATTGTGAAGGGGCCCGGGCTTCTCCTTCGTGGAGCTTGTGAAGTGGTTGTGGAGCTTGCTATCTCCGAAGTGGAGGAAAAGCTAACCATAAGGAAAGGGCCATTATCCTTCGTGGGTGTGGCTCGGAGAATAGGGTGAGCCTTCGTGGCGCGGGGAATCCTTCGTGGGACCTCCACTCCTCCAAACGTGACGTACCTTCTTGCAATGGAAGGGAACACGGGAATACATCCTCGTCTCCGCGTGCCTCGATTATTTCTATACCCGAGCTCTCTTTCCTTGTGATAGCCATCGTGCTTGAAGTACATATATCTTGCTATCACTTGTGCTACATATATCTTGTGCCTATCTTGCTTAGCTCTAGTTGCTATTATTACACTTAGTTGAGCTTAGCATATTTAGGGTTTGTGCTTTTAATCTAAACGTTAGTTTAATTCCGCATTCTTACAAGACAAATTCGTAAGAGTTTTTAATTGCCTATTCACCCCCTCTAGACGACATCTCGATCTTTCAATTGGTATCAGAGCAAGGTCTCTCCTTGTTTAAGGCTTCACCGCCTTGAGAGTAAAGATGTCGGCTAGTAATATAGTGCACAATGACACAATTATCTTTAATGGCACAAATTATCTTTTGTGGCGAAATTGTTTGCTTTGCAATCTTCGGACCTTGTGTCCAAACATTGAGCAATTTTTAGATGTAGGTTTTTCTTCTCCGATGGATCCTCAAAATCTATCTTTAGAGGATGAGAAAAACTTACATCTTGAAGCTCAAGTATCTAATGAGCTTTTATTCTCCTTGAGGCCAGATTTTCGTAGGTTCTTGATATATATAAAGCGAAAGTTGTCTCATGAGATGTGGATCAAGCTTAAGGAAATGTTTGGTCGATCCATTTCTCATTTGATCGGTGGTGTCTCCGAGGAGCTCTCTTTCCCTTCACATCATGAAGAGCTCCAAGTTGCTTCCACCTCCGGCTGTGATGAGTTCTCATCTTCATCCACTTCTTGGATGTGCAGAAAAAAATAATCCATGTCTACAAATAGTAAACATACGGAGGGTGATGGCGCAAAAGCGCCAGTACAAAGTTCCAAATCAAGTTGCTCCCCACTGCCACTGTCGGCGGTCGTTGGGAAGCTCACTCTCTATATAAATTCCAGCCCCTTTTTAGCCCCCGATAATTAGCGCTAATTCCGCGCCAGGGGCAGCAGGCAAGGGAAGAAGAAAAACGAGAGCGTAACAGACGCCTCGCATGCGTATCGGCAGCGCCTCCCTCCCCACTGGATCTGCAGTGGCCGCGTAGCAGGAGGGGGACGAGTTCCAGAGATTCTTCGCAAAATCTCAGCGCCGATTCCATGTCAGGTTTGGTTCTGCCTTCCTCCGCGACGATTCTTTGGTTTTTCACCGTGTTGGTTTTGTCGGAGTTGGTTGGGGACGGCGCTAGTGTGTTTGCTTCAGTCGAGCTCGGAGAAGAGTGCGTGATCTCGTTGGTCGCGTGGGGAATTCGCGGGATAATCAGCGTCGAATGCAGCGGTTTCACGGGGGAGCTGGTTTAGGAAATGGGGGAGTGTGCGTGATCCGCCTGGCGGCAGTAGCTAAATCATCCACCGGTGGCTAGATCTGGGGTCGCGCATCGGTAGCTAGCCATGTCCGACGCAGAATCTGGGCTTACTTCTGCCCGGAGCACCACAGTCCTCTTCACTGGATTGGCCATCCGTTGGATCTGACGCGGCTGTATTTTGCTTTCTGTCGGTTTCAGGTTGAGTGCTCGGACATTCTGATCTGCTCAGGGCGAGGGGTTTACATACAACTAAGAAGATGGCGGCGGCATTGACGTGGAGGTTCAATGGGACGAATGGCGGCAGCCACGGCGGCGCAGATCTGGTAGGTGCCCTCTTCTTGGATGCTGTGCTTCTGAGCTAGTGACAGACTGTGGCTGGCAGCCTGTCGCTTTCCGGGCTTGTTTGGTTCCCAGCCACACTTTGCCAAGCCAAAGTTTGGCAATTTGGCATGTGTTTGCTTCTTGCCACACTTTAGAGCTGCCATACTTCACTATTCATATGGCCCACTTGTCATAGAGTGAATTTTTTGCCAACTTTTGCCACACTTTGTGGCTTCCAAAATCCTAGCCACACTTTTGTGGCTGCCATACTTGCCAAAATTAGGCTTGGTAAAGTGTGGCTGGGAACCAAACAGGTCCTCCGGGTCTTTCTTCAGTTGTAATCTTGCTACTGTGCTTTTTTAAAAGGAATTACCTGGGTCTGTATTGGGTTTGTATGTGGACATTAAATTAGTTAAACCAATGGTTAGATACAGTAGTTGGATACTCTTTGAAAGTGAGATCAGTACTCGGTCTACTTGGTACAGGTCCTCCCTCCCTATTGGTCGAATCGTAAACGTTAGAGTTCTAATTGACTTGTAGTCTTACAAGCCTTTCAACTAGCTCTACCAACTTTTTGTGTGGACAATTGTTTTCAATATCCGTATCTTGAGATCGAGGAGGTAGGAAGCTGTTACTTGGGTTGTACTCTTGGCATTGACACTAGCATTCTTCTGGTCATGGCCATATATGTTCACACAAGTGATGCTCAAAAATGGGCTGAATGTATTGTGTTACTGCTTACATTTATCGTCATAGGAAAACTTTGCTGTGATGTATGCATGTAGAAAATTTGGATTAAACAAATTCGTGTAGAAAAGAACTGGTTGAATGACTGGATTTTTATTACTTCATTCTTTGCATGGTCGTGATGTATTGAAATCTCAGGTTCATTTTTGTAATGGCCTATGTTTGATTTGACAATACAATGTTTTTTCATTGCCGCAATTTCCTGTACCTTTTTCTTGTCCCATCTTACCTTTTCACGTATAACAAAGTCATGTCAGGTAAGTAATTTGACAAACTATAATCTAGATAATCATTTTAGAACTTCGAAAGTAAATGGAGTCGTGCCATAAAAAAGTTCTGCTATGGTTTCATGTAATCAGAGGGAGTCCTGATAAGTGCTTGTTATGATACATAATGGTGTTGTGATCACTACATATTTTTACAATGGTTTCATAGGCATATTTGTTTGTCATACTATCTATACTTCTTTTTGAACTGTCCGTAACCATGTGAGTTTCGTCAACAAGATACATATTCTTGAGACTTCTGTGCGTGAAGATAACTGTCATTTCTTACACATCGAGGATGACATTGTTTTCTATCTTTCTTTGACTTTGAAAAGAAAACATGGGATTTATCTGACATCATGATCATCGTTTTGAGCATGCGACCTATGTTTTGAAATCTTTGTGCCCACTGTTGTGATTTGGTGCACGGTTAAGTATTATGATGGCTATAGATGTTTGAATGCAGTGCTTCATTTAAATCTAGTACTTATGGTGTTCAATGCTTTGTGGAATGAAATGCTACCAGTTCATGCAATGTTTAAAAAATTGCATGTTGGCATCTTTAATGCTAATCACTCCTGCTTGACTATTAACAGGAAAGGCACGGGGACAAAGTTCAAGATTCTGAGCCGCCAACTCCTGTCTCAGTCATGAGAATGGGAAAGTAAGTTGTTATTCTACTTCGTTGTTTGTACTTTGTACTGCTAAATACTAGCATGATAATGATTGATGGAATGTGAATTTACAGCAACAGAAGTTCCACTATTCCTTCCTCATCTTTTTTGTTCGTCTCTCTTTCGTAACTTTGAAGATATATGTCTGTTGCATTCCTGGATTTTTCTTCCATAACATCATTTAGTACAACAACTGTGAAGTATTCAAAAGATGATCTAGGAATTGCTGTTAATTGGGCAAACAAAACCTCAACCAAAATTTTATTGGGCAAGCAAAACTTCAACCAAATTTTTGGCTAGCCAAATCGTCAGTAGGACAACCTTGGGAAAATTGAAACACACCCTAGGTATTAAAGCATGGAGCAGAGAGGCAAGTGCAACCTTACAATTGTAGTAATGCAAACTGAGCAGTACTAATAAGGGCCAGGTTGATAATACTCCAAGTAAATATGTTCTAGCATATTAACATATCACCTACTGGAGATTACTTGTTTCCAAATATTCTTGGAAATATGAAGTACACCTTAGTTAAGCTATCTTCTACTACCTCCGACCCAAAATATAACTCCTTTTAGCACTTTTACCAACCAAGCACTTGTAAATTTGACCATCTATAAGAAAACAATTATTAGCATTCAAAACGTCAAAATCTTGTCCCTAGATATCATGAAATATACTTTTACAGTGTATAATTACTTTTATGCGAGGCAACCTGTTTATACGGAAGTTGGTCAAAGTACCACCTTGAAAATAACTTATATTTTGTTTTTTCTGGTTAGTTAGGCTTCTGTGTCTTTTTCATAGCCTTTTCGCTTTTGTTCTTTTTGCCCTTTGCCCTGTGGGTTTGTACTTCATATCTTCTTGATGCTTGTTCGAGATTTTATTTCTGGAAGACTGTCAATGTCCTAAAAGACTTATATTTTGGATTGGAGGCAGTATCATAGTTGTGAACTTCCGATAAACTAATATGCTCATCTAAGTTGTATTACATTGAAATTACGAACGGTAACTAATATTATTACTGGTAATTGCAGGAACCGAGTCAATATGGAGGATGAGGAGACACTTTCAAGTGTTGCTCAATGTATCGAGCAGTTGCGGCAGAGCTCTTCGTCCTCTCAAGAAAAAGAAAGCTCATTGAAGCAGTTACTGGACCTTGTTCAAACGCGTGATACTGCATTTGGAGCTGTTGTATCACATTCACAGGCTGTTCCTACACTTGTTTCTCTCCTCAGGTCTGGCTCATCTGGAGTTAAGATGCTGTCTGCTACTGTTCTGGGGTCTCTTTGCAAGGAAGAGGAGCTAAGGGTGAAGGTTCTGCTTGGTGGTTGCATCCCTCCATTGCTTGCTCTTCTCAGGTCGAAGTCAGCTGAAAGTCAGACTGCAGCTGCCAAAACTATATATGCAGTTTCTCAAGGTGGGATAAGGGATCATGTTGGATCAAAGATATTTTCAACGGAAAATGTTGTTCCAGTACTGTGGGAGCAACTCAAAGTTAGCCTCAAGAATGAGAGTTTGGTGGATGGCCTGCTAACTGGAGCACTGAAGAACTTGTCAAAAAACACAGAGAAGTTTTGGTCAGCAACCGTGCAATGTGGTGGAGTTGATATACTTATAAAGCTGGTTGGTTCTGGACAGACAAAGACTCTAGCAAATGTGTGCAATCTTCTTGGGGCTTTGATGATGGAAGACTCATCAGTTTGTTCGAAAGTTTTATCAGGAGAAACGACAAAACAGCTCCTAAAGTTACTTGGTCCTGGCAATGAAACTTCAATTAGAGCAGAAGCTGCTGGTGCTCTCAAATCCCTTTCTGCACAGAGTAAAGAAGCTCGTCGTGAGATAGCTAGTTCTAATGGGATTCCTGCTCTTATAAATGCTACTATTGCTCCATCAAAAGAGTTCATGCAAGGAGAATCTGCCCAAGCACTGCAAGAAAATGCAATGTGTGCATTAGCAAATATTTCCGGTGGTTTATCTTATGTAATCTCAAGCCTTGGTGAAAGTCTTGAATCATGCTCTTCCCCTGCACAAATTGCTGACACTCTTGGTGCATTAGCCTCAGCATTAATGATATATGACACAAATGCAGAATCAATCAGTGCTTCAGACCCGCTAGTCATTGAGAAGACACTGATGAAACAGTTTAAGCCCAAGGCACCCTTCCTTGTACAGGAGCGTGTAATTGAAGCTTTAGCCAGTTTGTACAGCAACACAGTTCTCTGCAAGACACTTGCAGATTCTGATGCAAAACGCTTGCTTGTTGGTTTGATAACCATGGCAGGTACTGAGGTGCAAGATGACCTAATGACATCACTTTTTGCTCTCTGCAAGAAGGATTGTGATTTATGGCAAGCTCTGCAAGGCCGTGAGGGTGTTCAGCTGTTGATTTCTTTACTTGGTCTATCCTCAGAACAGCAGCAGGAATGTGCCGTTGCTCTGCTCGCCCTTCTGTCAAAGGAGAATGATGAGTGCAAATGGGCTATCACTGCTGCTGGTGGCATACCTCCTCTTGTTCAAATATTAGAAACTGGTTCTCCCAAAGCTAAAGAAGATTCAGCAACCATCATTGGTAATTTGTGCAATCACAGTGAAGACATACGAGCATGTGTCGAAAGTGCCGATGCAGTTCCTGCTTTACTATGGCTTCTCAAGAACGGAAGTGACAATGGAAAGGAAATAGCATCCAAAACACTGAATCATCTCATCCACAAGTCAGATACTGGGACTATTAGTCAGTTATCTGCTCTGTTGACAAGTGAACAGCCTGAATCAAAAGTTTATGTTCTTGATGCTTTGAAAAGCTTGCTTTCTGTTGCACCACTGAATGATATTCTGCATGAAGGAAGTGCTGCAAATGATGCAGTTGAGACAATGATCAAAATTTTAAGCTCCCCTAAAGAAGAAACTCAGGCTAACTCAGCATCTGCTCTTGCTGGTCTATTCCATTGCCGCAAAGATTTGCGAGAAACACACATTGCATTGAAGACACTTATGTCAGTCATGAAACTGATTGACACACAGTCTGACAGAATACTAATGGAGGCCTCATGTTGCCTTGCTGCCATTTTTCTGTCAGTCAAACAAAATAAGGAGGTTGCTGCAGTTGGACGGGATGCATTAGCTCCACTAGTGTCACTTGCAAGTTCTACAGTCCTTGAAGTAGCAGAGCAAGCAACCCGAGCTTTGGCAAACCTTTTTCTTGATCGTGAATTGGCAGCTCAAGTATCTTTTGAAGAAATTATGTTCCCTTTAACACGTGTTCTTAAGGAGGGATCTATTGACGGAAGAATTCATGGAGCAGCAGCAATAGCTCGCCTTTTGCTGTGCCGACCCGTTAACCAGCTTATCTCAGATACTGTAAACCGCTCTGGTGCTGTCCTTGCTCTAGCTGGTCTCTTGGAAGCTGCGAATGGTGATGTTTCCGCGACATCAGAAGTTCTCGATGCACTGGTGCTTTTATCAAGATCAAAGGTGTCAAGTGGGCGTACCAAGGCTCCCTGGGCAGCTCTTGCAGAAAATCCCCACACCATACTTCCCATTGTTTCTTGTGTAGCTGATGCAGTGCCCTCCTTGCAAGATAAAGCCATAGAAGTACTGTCAAGGCTCTGTTTTGACCAACATGATGTTGTGGGTGGTTTGGTTTCTG
Organism: Lolium rigidum; assembly: GCF_022539505.1. NCBI lineage: Eukaryota > Viridiplantae > Streptophyta > Magnoliopsida > Poales > Poaceae > Lolium > Lolium rigidum. The sequence continues at coordinate 45,668,305 of NC_061508.1, forward strand.
AAATCCCAGGCTGCATATCAGCAGTGGCACGCCGAATCATTGGTTCCAACATTCTGAAGGTTAAAGTTGGTGGATGTGCTCTTCTTGCTTGTGCAGCAAAAGAGCATTGTCAGAAGCAGATAGAGATCCTATGTGATTCAAGCCTGTACATTCAGCTAATCCATTCTCTAGTTGGTATGATCAATACAACAAACTTACCTTCTGAAAATGGGGATGGTGAAAGCATAGCAGACATTAAGATTTCCAGATGCTCTAAAGAAAATAACAACGATGCTGAATTGGCGTGCCCCACTGCTGTAATCTCGGGTAACATGATTCCACTCTGGCTACTTGCTGTCTTTACTCGCCATGACAACAAAACAAGAGCAGAAATTCTAGAAGCTGGAGGGGTTGAAATGCTCAACGAGAAGATTTCTCAAAATGCATTCTTATATGTGGTATGTGAATGCTAGTTATTGGATTTTTCATTTTTCTTTGTATGCGTGCTAATTTCTGTTTGAATGTTAGTATCTCTTACACACTTGCAATTATCATCTAACTTCCATTAATCTGCATGATATATTCTGTTTATTATTTTTTGAAACTAGTCTAATAGTTCTGGAGACCATGATATATCTTACTTTTGCACTGCCCTCAAATTCTTATGGGATAGAAGACCTATTTTGGTATTCATAAAGAAAGATACTGTATTTCCTTCGATGTCTCACATACTTTAAAATTCAGCAAGATTGTAGGATTTTTGGCTGGATAACATGACAGCATTATGAAAGTTTTCATGGTATTATTGCTTGTCTGTTAATAATTTGGCATTATTTTGGGCTGCAGCTGACCAGTTCGTTTCCCTAAATTCTTCCTTTTGATGAGGAAAGATCCACTGTGCAAATATCTACTTGAACTCAGATTTGCTATTTTCTTATGTATCCATAAAGCATTGTCTTGATTCTTACAGCTATTCTAGTTTTTAATATCTTTTCAACTGGGACTGCTTATAATGTATGTTCATGCTTTTATCAGGGTGAAGAAGATAGTACCGCATGGGTCTGTGCGTTACTTCTTGCATTGCTATTTCAAGAAAGAGAGATGAACCGGTCTAATTCAGCGTTGCATTCAATTCCTGTGCTCTCAAACTTGTTAAGGTCTGATGAGCCAGCATACAGGTACTTTGCCGCACAAGCTTTGGCAAGTCTGGTGAGCAATGGTAGCAGAGGAACACTTCTGGCTGTTGCTAATTCTGGGGCTGCCACTGGACTTATATCTTTGCTTGGATGTGCGGATGTTGATATAGCTGATCTTGTGGAGTTATCAGAGGAATTCATGTTGGTGCATAATCCTGATGAAGTTACGCTGGAGAAGCTATTCAGAGTTGATGATATCAGGGTTGGTTCAACTTCCAGAAAATCAATTCCTCTTCTTGTTGATCTACTTAAACCCATTCCAGAAAGACCTGGTGCTCCTTTCTTGGCATTGGGTCTTCTGACACAGTTGGCTGTTGATTGTGCCCCAAACATGCTCCTAATGGCTGAAGTTGGAATCCTAGAAGCACTTACCAAATACCTATCACTTAGTCCACAAGACACAACAGAAGAAGCTACAACTGAGTTGTTGGGCATTCTTTTTAGTATTGCAGAAATAAGGCAACATGAATCAGCACTTGGTGCTGTAAACCAGCTTGTGGCAGTCCTTCGTCTAGGAGGAAGAAATTCACGCTACAGTTCTGCAAAGGCATTAGAAAGCTTGTTTTGTGCTGACCATGTCAGGAACAGTGAGTCAGCTCGACAAGCTATTCAGCCGCTTGTAGAAGTGTTGAGTACTGGCATGGAGAGGGAGCAGCATGCAGCTATATCAGCACTTATTAGGTTGCTTTGTGACAACCCGTCAAGAGCACTTGCAGTTGCTGATGTTGAGATGAACGCAGTGGAGGTCCTGTGCCGGATTCTGTCCTCAGACTGTTCAGCTGAGTTGAAAGGTGATGCTGCTGAACTGTGCGGTGTCCTGTTTGCAAATACAAGGATACGTTCTACAATGGCTGCAGCCCGTTGTGTGGAACCTTTGGTCAGTTTACTGGTTAGTGAAGCTAACCCGGCCCAGCTTTCTGTAGTTCGTGCACTGGATAAGCTTCTGGATGATGAGCAACTCGCCGAATTAGTGGCAGCGCATGGGGCAGTCATTCCCCTTGTTGGGCTTTTGTTTGGAAAAAATTTCATGCTTCATGAGGCAGTTGCCAGAGCTTTGGTAAAGATTGGAAAGGATAGGCCGGCTTGCAAATTGGAAATGGTTAAGGCTGGTGTAATTGAGAGCATTCTTGATATTCTTCATGATGCTCCAGATTTTCTTTGCGTTGCATTGGCAGAAATGCTTCGGATTTTGACAAACAATGCTAGCATAGCAAAGGGTCCATCTGCAGCCAAAGTAGTACAGCCTCTCTTCTCTCTGCTATCTAAGGCAGACACTGGTCCAGAGGGGCAGTATAGCACTTTGCAGGTTCTTGTCAATGTTTTGGAGCATCCTGAATGCCGTGCTGATTATAACTTGACACCCCGCCAAACAATTGAGCCAGTCATTACTTTACTGAATTCATCTCCACCAGCTGTGCAACAATTAGCAGCGGAGCTTCTATCTCATCTTCTCCTGGAAGAACACCTCCAGAAGGATACAGTAGCAGAGCAATCCATCACTCCTCTTATTCAAATTCTCTCATCGGGTTTGCCAAATCTACAGCAGAGAGCTATAAAAGCTCTTGCTAACCTTGCATTAGCCTGGCCAAATACAATTGCAAAGGAGGGTGGTGTGTTTGAGTTGTCCAAGGTGTTGTTGCAAACTGATCCACCTTTGCCTCATGTTGTATGGGAATCTGCAGCAGCTGTCCTGTCTAGCATTTTGCAGTACAGTACTGAGTTTTTCCTTGAGGTTCCAGTTGCGGTTCTAGTGCAATTGCTTAGATCAGGGACTGAAAGTACCGTTGTGGGTGCACTAAATGCTCTGCTTGTATTGGAGAGTGATGATTCAACAAGTGCAGAAGCAATGGCTGAAAGTGGTGCCGTAGAAGCTCTGCTGGATCTCTTGAGGAGTCATCAGTGTGAGGAAGCTGCTGCCAGACTCATTGAGGCACTGCTGAACAATATAAGAATAAGGGAGGCCAAGGCTGCTAAAAATGCTATTGCACCTTTGTCCATGTACCTTCTGGATCCACAAACACAGTCTCAACAGGGAAGGTTGCTTGCTGCTCTTGCTCTTGGAGATCTTTTCCAGAATGAAGGTCTTGCTCGTTCGACGGATGCCGTTGCAGCATGCCGTGCTCTGGTCAATCTTCTTGAAGACCAGCCAACTGAAGAGATGAAAGTGGTGGCCATTTGTGCCTTGCAGAATCTAGTCATGTATAGCCGAGCAAATAAAAGAGCGGTTGCAGAATCTGGTGGCGTCCAGGTCTTGCTGGACCTTATCAGCTCAAGCAATCCTGACACGTCTGTTCAGGCAGCAATGTTTGTCAAACTTCTGTTCAATAATCACACTATCCAAGAATACGCCACAAGTGAAACAGTCAGAGTTATAACTGGTAAAACAATTAGCCTTTCTTTGTGCTTCGCTACCTGTTTTATTGTTTTTCTACCCAAGATATTTTAGTGCTTTTCTACCGAAAAATGTGGCTTATTTTTTTACCTGGCGTTCACTTTGTGTACCTGATAATGGTTTTCTGCATGCAGCTTCAATCGAGAAGGATATATGGGCATCTGGGAGTGCTAACGAGGAGTATCTTAAAGCGCTTAATGCTCTACTTAGCAACTTCCCTCGCTTGAGAGTCACTGAGCCTGCTACAATATGCATTCCGCATCTTGTAACATCCCTTAAAACTGGTTCTGAAGCAACCCAAGAAGCAGCACTGGATTCACTTTATCTGCTCAGGCAAGCGTGGACTGCTTGCCCAGCTGAAGTATTTAAAGCTCAATCAGTTGCTGCATCAGAGGCAATTCCTCTACTTCAGTACTTGATACAGTCTGGCCCACCACGGTTTCAAGAAAAGGCAGAGCTTCTACTTCAGTGCTTGCCTGGGACACTTACAGTTACTATAAAGCGTGGCAACAATCTGAAACAGTCTGTGGGAAATGCTAGTGCATTCTGCAAGCTTACTCTTGGAAATAATCCTGCAAGGCTGACAAAGGTATGTATGTTTGTGCTTCTCATTTCAGAGATATAGGTCCATATCTCAATTTACTACTCCCACGCCCACAAGAAAAAAACATGCTATGTCTGCATTTTTAATGTTGTATATTTTCTTAATTATTAGTTTTTATGAGTACTTATATGCTTTAGTATTAGCCAAGATAGTTCGACAGTTCATATCAAGCTTGGACATTGGTTTATGGGCTAATTATAGTCTTATGGATCCTACTACTTCTCTAGTTATCACACCTCCACAAGTATTTATTTAAGCCTATGATGTTTCAAAGAGGTATTTCTTGGTAAAGCTTCTGTAGTTAGTTCAAATCAGAACTAAGTACTTAAACTTACCAAGGAACACCCCTCCTCCAAACATGGCATAGGGTTTGAGGCCTATCAGGGGTTTGCTAGTAGTGTGGTACAGTGACGCTGATGTAAAGCGGACTCTACTTTAGCCTAGCAACAGTAGACTGCAGGGTCTGTATTTTTTTTGCAACTGTGGGCAATATAACATTCAAATACATTGCATCAATCTCCAACATTAGTAGCCTGAGCATTATAAATTTCGGAATTCCTAATCATAGTGGCTTTTCATTTGGTGCTTAACTTGAAGCATAAGAATTAGCTAGTTTATTTCCTTACTGACAATAACTGATGGCGATGATGTAGCTATATTTGACTTTTTTCCTGTTTGTACTCATGCGTACATTGTAACAAAGTTAATTCGCATAACTGACATTGAATACTAATGCACAGATTGTCTCAACTGGCGAGTCACCCGAATGGGACGAAGCCTTTGCATGGGCGTTTGACAGCCCTCCCAAAGGCCAGAAGCTTCACATCTCTTGCAAAAACAACAGCAAATTCGGAAAGGTACTGAAATGGGACACATGCCTTATATTTACTGCTCCATATTCTTTGCTCTTTTGTGCCATTGTACTTGCATTCTCAAGCGCTCCAATCGTTTTGTTTGCAGAAATCATTTGGTAAGGTGACAATCCAGATCGACCGGGTTGTCATGCTGGGGTCGGTTGCCGGAGAGTACACCTTGCTACCGGAGAGCAAAAGCGGTGCAAATAGGAACCTGGAAATCGAATTCCAGTGGTCAAACAAATGATGACAGTATCTACAGAATTAGTTGCCCTCTGTAAGTTTAAAATATATAAAGTGAAGAGTTGGTTACATGTTTCATGCTCTGCTAAATCTTATATTTTTTGTGCATCTGTGTAAATAGTCGGCAGAGGAAGTCCTTGTTTTGTTGTACCTTTTTGTGCGATGTAAACAGATGAGATCAGATTTTTTCTGTATACTGATTGTAATGGACCGATTCATTATTTTTTACACGGGAGTTTTCTTAGTGAAGTGGGTGTCTGGTTGGGGGAATCAACCAAGTGGAACAGAAAGGATTGGTTCAAATTTTTTTTTTGTCACCCCAGTATGTCTGTGGACTGAACTGATAAATGTCAGTGGGCGAAACCTCTTTCTTAAGCGTTCAAAAGTTGTACGTTTGGTTCTACTTCTAGTTCAGCTCATAACCAAAAAGCTCCCCAATCTCCCGGGTCGCTCTCGCGCGAGCAGCTCCGGAGAGCCCCAAAACCTAACAAAAAAGCCCCCGAATCTCCTCCTCCCGGCTGCCGCCGGCGCTGGTGGTGGCTGCGCCCGGCCATCGAAGGCGGTGGGCAGGGTCGGCGCGCCCCGGTGGGTTCCCTGGCTTGGAGGGAGACGCCACCAGGCTGCGAGGTGGTGGCGAAGAGCGGATGGCGGCACGGTTCTGGAGGTCATCGCCGATGCATCGCGGTCCCCGCGGACGAGCGGCGGTCTTCGACTTGGCAGGCAGCAAGGAGAGGAGAGGGAGGATGCGGCGGAGCGGCCGGGTGGCGGCGCGGCTAGATGCCATCTTGGGGATGGTGAGGCGGGAGGATGCGTGGCCTGGGCGGAGTGCCCGGGTGCATCGGCCGCCGTCCCTGTGCTGGGGTCGAGCAGCGGGGCTCCCCGGTGGTTGCGTCGTGGTGCGGCGGGGCAGCTGGGAGGCGGAGGCGCAAGACCCCATCTTGGGGGCGACGGCGCGGAGGACGCCTTGCCAGGGCGGAGTTCCCTGGTGCGTAGATCGTCCGCCCCGGCGTTGGGACGTGCTGCGAGGCCTCTCGGTAGTGCCAGCATGGGAGCTGGTGGTTGGGGCGGGCTCGATCTGCGCTTTCTCGGGCCAGATCTGAGTTTTTTTGGGCCTGGTCATCTGCTGGCTGTGCCTGGAGCGGGTGTGCCGGAGACGGCCTGGCTTTCGCCGGAGGTGGTGGGGAGTTGCTGCGCTGTTTTCGTCAAGGCTGAAGCTGGTGGCTTCGGCCGTCGTGCTGGAGACCACGACTTTTTGCGACCATGATATTGTGGAGCTGCGGTGGCGACGGTGTGTCTCTCCATGGACAGGGTTGCCCCAAACCTCGGAGGCTCGGAGTTGTGCGACGATGCGGACGAAGGTCTTGCCCAACTCGTTGGGCCGGCGGCAACGACGCCCGCGGGTGTCGTGCCCCTCTTTAGAGGCATCGCCGAGGCATGTCGGTGTCTCTCGTGTTCTCGCCTGGTTTGGTTGCTGTGTCTAGGCGAAAGCCTAGATCCTTTGGATCGACGCGATGGCAGCGTCCTCGACGCCGTTCCTCTGTTGGGAGCTTTGCGTTTCGAGACACGGCTTGGAGGTCCTGGTGCATTCCTCCGGTGTTCGCCGCTATCCGAGGCTGGCTGCAAGGGCGCAATGCACGCCATTGCTGGCATCCCCAAGATGATGTTTTCTTTGGGTTCTCCAAGTTCCGCCATCTTCCCCTTTCTTGGCGCGTTGACAAAGAGGGCCTTTTGGAGCTGTTGCGCTTCGGAGGTGTCTAGCGTCGGTGGAGACGCGGCTTTGTGTGTTTTAGCTTAGGGTAGGGTTCTTCGTGTTGTTGTTGTTTTGTCGGTGGTGACTGTCTTCGGACTAGCCGATGTGGTGTATGTGCTACTTGTGGTAGCGTGTTCTTGTACTCAAACCTATGTTTTGTATAAAGATATGGTACGTCTTTGACGTACTTTCGAAAAAAATAGTTGTACATTTTGATGCATTGGTAGAAGGATAACGGAATACTGGGAGTGAGCGCGTTGCGACTCTTTTACTATAATATAAATACATGTAAAATAATACATAAAATCCAAATAAAATGAAGTGCAATAATTTATACAATCCAAATAAAATAGAGACTGAGACGGCGGCTCCTTTGATCGCCCACAGCCACAAGTGCTTCCTACCAGCCGGTGATAAACAATTTCGTCATGGACTTTTTTTGCATGGAGAGAAAATTAGCAAACTTCGCAGACAGCTGGTGATCGACAATGGCAAGAGGACCTTGGTGATCATATAGATGATCATCCTTTGCAGTCAGATCTCTACGTTCACTTTCGACGGTTATGTTGTAATGATCACACCAGCATGCATAATCTCCAGTTTGAGACTACGTGACAGGAGGGTATCAGGACAATCGCCAAAGATATTGGAGCACCCCTAAATACCCTCTCGACATCCTTTCTGCAAAACTCGTGCCGCGAAGCAAAGTGAGATTTTTTTTTGTTGATCTTGAAGCTTGGAGATTGTCTTCACAAATGTTGACCAGCTGAGACATATATGACATCGACTAGGCAATACCCTTTGGTATGTTGATGGTCGCTGATATCATAGTTGCACTTTGGAGCATGAGCAGACCTTTGGCTATTCTCGCAAAAACCGGTGAGAGTTGCCGCATGTTGATGTCATTGTGAGACCCCGCCATGCCAATGAAAGCGTGACAAATTCAGAGATCCTAATTAGTCACAGCTTCAAGCACCACACTGCAATATACATGATACCCTTTGCACAAACCATACCAAGAAAATGATCAGTTCATCCATAAATAACGCATGCAGTTGATGCTTCGAAGTGTCCCTGCAAATCCCCTTTGTGCGTTTTGTGTCATGATACAATTTACTTATGTTTCATTGGGTCCTCTCAGATAGTCAGGTGCACCCACTGTGACCACCCACTGCCCTGCAAAATCTATGACTCAACCATGCAAAGGTAGTCATATGAATTGGAGCGATTGTCCAACTTGGCCGCTTGCAATTGTAGAAGACGGGCAAGGATGGTCAAATGCTCTTCTTCATCTCTTCAAGAGAAGCATGCATAATCTCACCATCGCTATCCATAGCCTATGGACGAAACAACAGATAAATGAATCGACTCGTCGGCGGGAGCAACAAGATCTAGCAAAGAAGCCTAACTAGGCAAAGCACCGAGCACCTTTCATGCACACTACAGTGTGAGGTTGCCACACATCGCGAGGTGCGGCGAGGACGATAGCCGAGGCGGTAGGGCAGAGGCTAGGGTCGGTGTAGGCGGTGCTGAACTATCCTTGTCGAGAGGGGTGATGGCAGCGGCGGCTCCGGCGGTGCCAAATTGGCGGGGGTGAGAGAGGTCAGGTGGGCGAGAGGCAATGTGGCAGAGGGGCAAATGCAGCCGGGTCGCTAACTGGTGGGACCCTCTTGTCGGTATCCAACATCGGCTTCTTTCTGGCTCCCATGGCCACACGTGCAGGGCGGGGTTGACCTAGAGACGTCGGACATTTTTTCACACCACGCTAGATCCAAATAACGTTTAAGGACTACGAGTAGGCGTTTTTTTTGTCAGAAGCCCCCAAGGGTTTTGGGAAGGCCTTTAGGGGATGCGAATGGATACGCTCTAAGAGCATCTCCAGCCGCGTCCCCCAAAGCGCCCCCAAAGGGATTTGGGGCGTGCCGGACAAATTTCATTCCCAGCCACGCGCCCCAAAGACTCTTTCCATCCGGCGCGGCCCAATACGGTGTCCGGCGCCCCGAGCCCGTCCCCGGTCCACAGGAGATGCTCCGGGCACACCGGACACAGCGAGAAGCGAGGCGAGGAGTGGTGGGACCGACACGTCAGTAACTCACGAACGGACGCTCAACCGCCGCCTACCTAGTGACGGTGCAGTTGCCGGGAAGGGGAACCGTCGCAGTGGCAACTGCGTCGATCGACGCGTGAACCGCCGGAATGGAGCGTGAACTCCACGGAAGAGCAACCACAGCTCTCTTCGATATCTACGCCGCCATTCATCCGCGCTCAATAAGACCCCTACATATGCGCTTTCCGATCTACAACCGGCCAGCTCCATTCATCTCTCCTCTCCTCTCTCACAATGAGCAACCTCTCTTTGCCATCGGACACCGACAGCAAGGGAAGCCGCCGGGATGGCGCCATTGGTGGGACAGAGTTGCAACGCCTAGCAGCTCTAGCCCTGCCGACGGACAACCAGGAGGAGGATTGGGACGCCGACGAGGAGGAGGAGGAAGAGGTTGAGGAGGCGGCGGCAGCAAAGAAGGAGGCAAGGGCCCGGACGAAAGCGGAGGCGGAAGCGGAAGCGAAGGCGAAGGCGCAGCCGGCGAGCACCGTCGACGACGAGGGGGACACAAGTTCCTCCGATGCGTCGAACGACACCGGCTCTTCGGAAGAGCTGACGAGCAGGATGTGCTACCGTGGGATGACGAGGCGGGGCCATCAAAGAAGAAGTTGTTTAAAAAATTAATTTATTTTTTCGAAGTTTTTATGTGTAATTTATTTATGTTGCACCGCTTTGAAAATTAGTTCATATTTTTTGAAGTCTTCACCGTACCTACAATTTCTTCTATCTATTAAAATAAAAATACAAAAAAGCAGATGCATTATTTTAAAGTTTGGGGCCGTGTTTAGAGGACGCGGCTGGGGATCGATGTCCCCAAACGCGGCACGAAGAAAACACGTCCCCCAAATGCTCGATCCGGCGCCATTCGGGGGCCGCTTTGGGGACGCGGTGAGAGATGCTCTAAGAGCTTAGTTCCATTCCATTGCCTAGACCAAAAAATATTAAGAACACTTATTATGTTCTTCGTACCAAATCTTTCACTGGCTTCTTGTGATTGTTTAAGAGATGCTCTAAGAGCAGTGTTTGGTTGCAATGAATTGGGCTCTGAATTGAATTGTCAATGGAAAACCAAATCAACCAATTCAATGGAATACCATAAAGAGTGTTTGGATGCGCGTGGTATTCAGCTACAGAATTCAAGTTTCAATGGAATACCAAATCCTGTTTGGATGTCACATGTGTAGAAATGAGAGCATTTTTTACTTTGAACAATATAACCTCTGTAATAGCACAAATAGCACAAAGTGGATACAATATGTCTCACAAATAGCACAAATTCATATCAACATGGAAGCATTAACATTATGAACAACAAGTATGCATAGCCCAAGTTCATATCTCATATTTTGCATCAAATCTGCACTTGTTCGCAAGAATCGAACCTTGGTCGCAATAAAAATTGATCTCAGCACTTGTTCACCTCAAATCTGCAAAAATCGAAAAAAAATTGGTGGTCAGTACACATAAATTGGAGGATGTCCCTCGGTCCGGTACAGGAGCTCGTCCGCCGGCCGTCCCCTGCTCGTCTGCCGGCCGTCGCTCGCCGGCCGTCCGGCCGTCCGCCGCTCGTCCGCCGGCCGTCGCTCCTCTACCATCTGCGGCCGACGACGGGATGAACCTAGGGTTCGGGTGGTGCGGGGAGGAGGAGGGCGGAGGAGGGCGGCCGGAGTGGGGCGGGAGGGGAGGAGGAGGGCGGAGGAGGGCGGCCGGAGTCGGCCCGGAGGGGAGGAGGAGGGCGGAGGAGGGCGGCCGGAGTCGGGCCGGAGGGGAGGAGGAGGGCGGCCGGAGTGGGGCGGGAGGGGAGGAGGAGGGCGGAGGAGGGCGGCCGGAGTCGGGCCGGAGGGGAGGAGGAGGGCGGAGGTGGGCGGCGATGTACCTGGATCGACGGGGACGGAGCTTCGCGAACCACGCTCGGTTCGGGAGAGAAGAGCGAGCAGTCGCTCGATTCCGAGCGAATACGGAGGTCCAGACCTCCGAATTGGGCTACGGGTTAAGTTGCCCGTGCGGGCCTCTCCTTAGAATTGGGCAACAATTCTACACATCAATACCTAGCACATCCAAACAGCAGAATTGAGCCCTCAATTCTAGATTTCCCAATTCAGAGCCCAATTCATTGCAACCAAACACAGCAAAGCGAACTTGAGAACGGTCAGTTACCGGTCCACAGTGAAAAGGATGAAGGTCAGCAGCATATCATGGTGGCCGCCACGTGTCACGGAGCAGCTGGCCGAGACGATGAAATGGTAGGCCACCGCCATTATTCATTCAGGCAGCCAGTCACCGGCAGTCCAGCACCGTCATCATCCATCAAACGAAGGGAGAAAGCAGGCTACCAAGCGGAAGCATCACGAGGCACCACATCGACCACCGGCATGTTTGAGTGACGACAACACCCCCAATGGCTGCTCCGCTGCGTGATTTCTTTTCCATCCAAGTAGGGGTATGATGCAGGCATCTTTCTATCTCTGAGCGATCCTTCTCCCCAAGTAGTGGAGTTCATGCATGGTGACACCATCGGATCACCACCCATCGGAGATTCGGAGGTGGAAAGGTGATGCTCAGGTGGAGAGGTGAACTCATCTAGCTTTTGACCTGTAGGTACACTGCTCATCGTCGTGCCTCAGCGGTCCACGCAGTTACTATTGTTTTCTTCTCATGCTACCACGAGTTGAGCGAGCACCCATCTTCAGCATCTAAGAGCATCTCCAGTCGCGTCCCCCAAACCGTCCCCCAAAGCGCGCCGGATTGAGCGTTTGGGGGACGTGTTTTGTTCGTGCCGCGTTTGGGGGACGTCGCTCCCCAGCCGCGTCCCCCAAACGCCGCCCCCAATCAGAAATTCAAATAGAGATGCATTCAAAAGAGATCGTTCCCGCCGGTTCGTCGCGATCGGAGTAGCGGCGATCGATCAAAGTGCTGGGCGCGCGATCATATTACAGGACCGGTGGTGCATGCAAATTAGAAGAAGGGGTTGGTCGACGGCGTCGTGTCCTGAGTCGACGCAGAGCCCGTCGAGCACGGCGACCTCGTCGCGATCTGCACTGTTCCTGTGCATGGTGCGTGCGCTCCGTCGCCGACGCGGAGGCCGGCGCGAGTGTAGCGATAGAAGACGCGTCAGCCTCGCTCTTGCCTGCGCTTGCCGCTGCCCGCCGATGCCGATGCCGCTGCCGAGGGCCGCCGCGTCCGCCGCCGCCATTTTGGCTTCGATGTCGTCGAGGATCTGGCCTTTGAAGAAGTTGTGCGCCGCTCGCGTCCGGGGAGACATTCCCTCGTCGACGTTCTCGGCGGGGACATGTCGTCCATGCGTTTCTTGAGCTCCAGCTTCTCCTCTTGCCTCTTGAGCAGCTCGGCCCACCTTTGGTCGGCCTTCTTGTCGCGGGAGATAAAGGTCGAGGAGACGTCGGCGAGGCATTTCGTGATCGACGCTGCGTCTTCTCGCGACGACGCGGCGCAGCGTGCCAAGGCGGCCTTGGCAGCCTTGTTGCCGGTAGGACGCCACTGCCGACGTTGCTAGCGACGCGTCCGGATCAATGGCGTCCTTCCCCTTGGACAACGACGGGCGCGTCAACTTCCATTTCTCATTCACTTTGAGCTTGCCATAGCAATGCGTCGGCGCGAACGACCTGTGACCATCCGAGTACTTGGCGTACAATTCCATAGCCCGATCAAACTAACCAAAGAAAGCGAGTCATTTCATCGAACACAATGTGGGCGCTACGGATTATGGAAGAAACGAGTCGTACCGGTTGGCCGACGTCGGCGCGCGCTGTCGCCTCCGGTCTCTAAGTCGTGATGGTACCCATGGAAGGAGTTCACCGACGCTGGATGATGGCCCATCGCGTCGACATTGCCTTCCGGCTCCTCTTCATTGGCACTTTCCGGTAGTCGGCTGTTGATCGGCTTGCGCTCATCGAACTCGGCCTTGATCCTCGCCCAATACTTCCCGCCTTTTTGGTTGGCGCCGATGATGGAGTCATGGCTCACCGTCGCCCACGACTCGCGGGAGACAAAGATCTTCCCGAGAACCGTCCACTTCGGGCCTCGTGTGCCGACTCGACTTCTTCTTCTTCTTCTTCGTCCTCACGCCGTCCGCGTCTACCTCCACGAGATCATCGTCACCGGCACCCTCGTCGTCCTCTTCCTCGCCGCCCTCTTCGTCGCCGCCCTCTTCGTCCTCAACGTCGTCCTCCTCGTCGTCCTCCACCCCGTCCTCTTCCTCGTCGTCCTCCTCCTCAACCCCGTCGTCCTCCTCGGCACCGGCGCCGTCGTATTCGAGCGGACCCCTGCGGCGGTGAAAGGGCTGCCGTCCGGACCGGGTCCTGCGCTCGCGTTGCTCGTACGCCGGGGAGTAGAGGTTGTTGGGGTTGAAGCCGCCGTGTGGCGGCGCATCTGGTAGTGCGGCGACAAGTTAGGCGTCACGCACCCGGGAGTGGCGGAGGGGCCGTCGTTGTAGAAGGCGGCTTGCGACGGAGAGAAGACTCCCGGAACGTACACCGGCACGTTCGTACTATATGGGCTCGCGTTGGTGGCGGCGATACACCCGGCGATTATGCGGCGAGTGGCCGCGCGCCGCCGGAGCCTTCTTCTCCGGCTCCGCCGCCCTCCGTCCTTTCCGGCTCCGCCGTCGATAGCTTCCGGCGCGGGCAATCTTGCTTCCATTCATCTTCGGTCATGCCTTCGGGCTTCTTCTTCGCAGCCGGCGCCTTCGCGGCTTCGCGAGCGGCGCTTTCGCCCCTATCGTCGCATTGCCGGCGGCTTCTTGGCCGCTTTCTTCGCCATCTTTTTGGGGGCTGTCGGCGGCGCCATGGAATGGGGAGAGGGAGTAGCGGCGGCGGCGGGTGCACGGCGGGAGGGAGAAAGAAATCGGCGGGATAGGAGAAATGAATCGGCGGCGAGGATATGTTTTGGGAGGCCTGTGCGCGGCGGTATAGGCGCGATTTGGCGGGAGCGGCGGGATTTGGCGGGAGTGTGAGGCGAATTTTCCACTGATGCCGGCTGACGGGTCGGGCCCGCGTCGGTTGGCCTCGCATCTCGTTGTGTCCGGCGTCCCCGGTGCTTCCCCGTGGGACGGGGACGGGCTCGGGCGCCGGACACCGTATCGGGCGCGCCCGGACAAAAAGGGCTTTGGGGACGCGGGTCGGAACGCTTTTTTTGTCCGGCGCGCCCCAAATCGCTTTGGGGGACGGTTTGGGGGACGCGACTGGAGATGCTCTAACTAGACTTCTTTGATATTTAGCGAACCAATGATCTTCTAGAAGCCTATACGAATAATAAGTTGATGTATTAGAACTAACTTGGTTCTTACCGTCATCAAATCTCAGTTGCAACATGGAAGCCTACGCGAATCATAAGTTGATGCATTAGAACTAACTTAGTTCTTGGCGTCATCAAATCTCAGTTGCAACCCATGTTGCAACTTATAACCAGTATGTCTCATGAAGCAAATCTGATGGGTCCGAAGCATTTCTTTTAGTTGTATTTCCATTTTCAAATGGAAAAATTCTCAGTTGCAATCCAACTTATAACTCATATGCATGAATCATGATTCAATCGGACGTTGTAGCGCACTAGTGCTCGATTAAACACTAACTTAGTTCTCAGCTAGTTGACAACTAGCAAAAATATTTTTTTGGTATACAAATTATGAAAATTACATAACGTAAGGTGCTACACTGCCGGCTAGCCCGACTAGGTGAAGGGATGGTTGGTAGAACCGCTGATGCGTTCATGGATCCTAGGCAATGGCCCTTGTCGATAGAATGCACATGAAAGTTGGTGACGAAACCGCTCGGGTCGCTGGGTGGTAACTTCGCCGCTGCTCGGAGGGCCACGTTGGAGGTTTCTCTGGCGTGTTATCTTCTTCTCCACTGGCGGGGCCGGGGTGTCTAATCATCGACGATCACTAACTCAAGTCGGTGCTGGAGGCTTTCCTTCGAACGCTTAATTAGGAGCTCACCAACATGTTTTCAGAAAATACACATCTCATCCTGGGGCGGTTGGTCTCGAGGTATGAACCACTCCTCAAACCCTCTTTGAGGATCCGTGCAAACAAACAAAAAACTCCCTGCGCAAACTCCTTTTAAATCTTATTACTAGAAATAAAGAGCAAGTTTTGTGAAGTATAGAAAAAATAACACACATAGATATTTAGTTGAAGTTTACCAATGTAAAGTTTTGACAATGTTTTAAAAGATGAGAAACTAAAGTTTTGGATTTCAGAAGCTAAAATGCTTTTCCTAATTCTTTTGGACAAGTGTTGAAACTTGGTCCCGGTACGATGTCAGTTTGATGTAAGTTAGTGTACATTGCAAGGGTCCCTTTCTTGGTCGATATAGAAATGGAAATTTAGTAAAATCTTCAATCAGATGACATCATCAAAGTGGAATTTTGGTACGAACGCTATGCAAATCAAACAGGCCTAGAGTCGACTGAATCTCAACTTGATTTCTGCTCGACTCAGAACTAGCAAAACCATGAAAACAAAAATCAATTCTCACCGGCAGAACGCCACGATCTTTACACAGGACAGTGAGGACTGAAAACTCAGGGGAGCCGTCACGAGATAAGGGGTATACACCATTACACCAACAGCCTGTACGGAGTAACCATTAGAGTTGCGGTAACTTGTTGTGCACTACGTTTCTCTTACTACCATGTTTTGGACGCATCTGGCATCGCCGTCGTTGGCAGCTACAGGATCTTTTTTGGGTGGCATGCGATCGAATGATTGGTGATTAGCGAAGACGTCAATTTGTCGCGACGGCGACAGCTTGGCGTGTTCCCCGGCCAGCTGAGCCACCTGGAGGGACGGTGGCTCGCCGTCGTACCGTTCGCTGGAGCTGGCTTGATCGCGGCTTGTGTTTGCAGCTTGCCGCACACTGTTGCGCCGCACGCCGGACACGAACAGGAAAGGGGAAAAGCTTCTTCGATTCCTTTTCTGTCTAGGTCGGCTAGCTAGGCTGTCTCTCCCACGCCTCCGGAAAACGAAGGCTGTCTGCCTGCGGCCGATAAATAAACTGGAGTAAAAGGAAAATCGATAAGCTGTTGTTTGTGTGTAAAAGGAGTACGTGTCCAAAAATGTAAATTCATGTTGCAGAAACGAGAGATCACATTGTAATCATCAACTCCTAAAGTGGCAAAATAAAATGGAATACACTAAGCACGCCGATGTAATCCTGTGAATAATTCTCTTTTAAAGCAATAAAAAATCCACATGCATCTTATTGATGCAGAGGCTAGTGTTGCCCTTCTTTGAAAAAAACTAAGCACACCGATGTATGTGTATGCCCCCTTCCCCCGCAACCTCCCTATGTTACTTTGATGCATTTTTTCGCAAATTTTATACTAATTACATCGGAAACAGATGATCAAGCCACAAAACATGTTATATGTTCAGACGGTATTATTGTAACCCTGTGAAATGCATAATGAAACCAAAATAACAACAAGTGTAAGTACTCCCTGCCCCCCTATGAAATTTCCTCTCGTGGCCTAGCCTTTGAGCGTAGTCTTCCCCTCCATGACGACTCTGGAGGCCCTCCTTTCCCACAAACCCTAGAAGCCCTCCAATCCCTAGGATTCTGGCCGCCATCTAGCCCACCGCCGGCGGTGGCGGTGCCCATCCCATCAAACGACGGTGGCTGGGAGAGGTGCTCCTCGTTGGCGCAACACAAGGCGGGGTGGGACGCTAGTTGAGAGCACGGGGTAGTGCGGCCATCTTGGATGGTCCCTGAGAATATCCGGTGGAGTGGCATCGAGGAGGCGCTGGCGCGCTGCCTGTGCGGCCGACATGCTTCGTCGGCGTGTGATTTGGGCGGCATGGCCTCGATCTAGACTGCACAACCCCGATCTAAGCCAGTTGGGCCCATCCAGCCAAGCTGCGGGGAAGATCTGGCTATGGCATTGGCCACGCATGTGTCCACCTGCACTGTGTGCTGGGTTGCCCTTTCCTCTTCGGCCGCTCCTCCAAGGAGATGACTGGCGGCATGGGGGACCGCGATTTTTGCGAAAAAGGTGGTGGTCTTAGGATTCTTCTCGCATCAAGACAGTGGTTAGCTTGAAGCCTGACTTCTTTCATCTGGCCGGCGAAATCCAATGGACGACATACATGGAGATTGCCGGATCGGATGGTGTTCGATCACACACAACCATGTTTTTTCCGACCGTTTGGTCCAAAGGGAGCGATGCGAAGCTCTGCAGCCTATTGCCATCATGAGACATGTCTTCAGTTCCATGGTGAAGTCAGTCGTGGAGAATAGCATGGAAGATGAGATCTGAGAATTGGTAATGGTGGTTCGTGTCCTGGTGGCGATGAGGTTTTGTTTTGGTGATTCGTGACTTGGAGCAGCGGTCTCGGCAAGCGAGGGTGATAGATAGGAGAAGTTCATAGTCTAAACTTGCAGGGTGAGAACCCAAGGTTTGGCCATAATTGGTTGTGCGACCTTGTTGAAGGCATTGTTTTGTGAGCGCGGTCTTTCTCCTTGGTGAAAATATATGATCTATGATCAGACCGATGACTGCGCTTGTGCATCGTTTTCTTTTTGGAGGCATCTCTTTTGGAGAAGATGGATTTCTACTGATGTCTTAATGGTGTTTGGCTGACTGCTACAAGGCTGCGTGCATCCGTATTGCCATTATAGCACTGCATTGTTGCAGAGGCTGAGTGTAAGTGGTATTTTCGCGATATTAATATATCCCTTTTGTCAAAAAATTGTATCGACAACTTCTCCCACACCCACACCGCATCGGCTGAATTGCCGGTGATATAGCAAGAGCCATTAAAAACTGAAAATATAACAACTAAAAAGATAATAAGGAAGATCGTGGTAAAAGCTAAAAGTGGAGATTGAGTCGATCCTCGGATTAAGATCGTGGCAGTCCATCAATGCAATGTGATTTCTTTTTTGAACTTTCATCGCTAATGTCAGAATACTTTAGGGTTTTAGTTAAGTTCATAGTGAGTTTGTGGTAAATTCTTAAAAGGTAACACTATAGAAGGTGCACAATGGTGGTGAAGGCAACTACAGAATGAAAAAAAACCCTGTTGCATAATGAGGAGAAATGACGACCATGGTAGGAGAAAGAAGGGTAAAGGAGTACAAAGTGAGGGCTTGACATCAGGGAAAAAACAAGGGCCAACACGATACTGAAGGGTGATTAAATTTGAAAGCACATAAATTTGGATCAAAGAGTGCTTGGCATCACACAAAAAACAAGGAAATTTCAGCAAGATAGATATGATTGGATGGTAATTTTCCTCCACTAAAAAGTGCAAGAGAACCCTTAGAAACAAACCTTAAGGATTCCAATTCTATGAACCAAACAACCAACACGGCAAAATTCCTTAAAGCCCAATCCTCTACATATCTTCTTGAAAAAGTCTTTGAAACAAAAGAACCCTGAAACATGATCTAGAGCCTCTATATTTTAGAGTTAAAGCAAAAAAAAGAGGTTTCAAACGAGCCTCTGTTTTAGTGTAAGTTCCATGTGCACGTAGCAAAAATGCTGGCGCAAAATAAAACAATGTTCCATTCATTCATAAACATTGAGGCCATAAATCAGGAAAAAGAAATGCTGAGGTTGAGAGGCTATGGCCCCCACATCCGTGAAGTCAGAATCGCATCAGTGAGAGGAGGGAGAGAGGAAAAGTATCCACAGATTCGGATGGACGGCCTAGATCCCACGATTCCTCCCACTGCCTCTCTTCCCTTTCTTTAACTACTCCCTCCCCCAGCAGAGCCTCTGCCCACTCGCCATCTCCCACTCCCTCTCAGCCCTCTCTGAATCCGTCCACTCCCATACCAAGAGGAGGAAGAGAGGCGACGGCGCCGAGGCCCGAGAGATCCTAGGCGCGATGACATCGCTGGGGAAGAGGCACCGGACCAACAGCTCGATGCGGCGGACCACGAGCATGTCCGGGTTCGACGTGCCGGCGGAGGAGGCCGGGCGCCAGCCGACCCGGGCGGCGAGGGGAGCCTCGGCGGCGCCCACGATGGGGTGGAACGCCGCCTCAGCCGCCATGCAGAGGCGCCACTCAGGGGACTTCAACGCGGTCATGGAGACGGCGGCGTTCTTGAAGGCCTGCGGGCTCTGCTGCCGCCGCCTCGGCCCCGGACGCGACACCTTCATTTACATGTAAGCAAAGGTCGGCCTTGAGCCTGCAGTAGTTTGATCCTCCTTCGACTTGTTTATTTTATTCTCCGTGAAATCTCGCGTAATCTTTTTGGTGTTTCTGCGACGTAAAGGCCGAGCTTACTTCTGGAGCTGTTCTTCTTGATCAGATCAGACTTCTTTGTGATTGTGGGCCGATTAATCGTTTGTATTTTTCGGTGGTATGATCTAATTGTTCGACCCGTATTTTTTTCTGGGGTTGAAATGGACAATGATCTGATATTCTCATCTGGTTTTCGCATCATATTCGATTTAGCACGACCAAAATCAATAGCGAATAGGAAGTGGGAACAAACACAAGAATCGGTTGGTTTCGTTTGTGCATTTCCCCTCTGTTTTGAGGAGGGGAATGTGATGACAAAAAGAGTCCCAAACAATAAGTCGTCTCCCTTTCTTCCAGCTGTGCAAATACTAGTAGCATTCCGCAACAACCTCTGCATCATCATCCTCCCTCCAATAATACATGCTTAAAAGATTACTGATATCCATGTTTCATCTGTACTATCAGCTCATTGATTGATCACCAATCATCACTTACTGACCTTTTGCTATTTCGTGTTGCATCGTGCAGGGGCGAAGTGGCCTTCTGCAGTCTCGAGTGCAGGCAGCAGCAGATGAACCTGGACGACCTCAAGGATAAGAAATGCTTCCCGGCGACCGGTACCGGTGGCTCCGACGGAACCAGCGGAACTGTAGCCGCCGCCTAGCATCGCCGGAGCTAAGAAAATTAAGAAATTTGTTGGCACTCTCTAGGGAACAAAATCCAGTAGTTTCTGTCAAAATGTGTGCATGATATATTCTATATATGGGTGTATATTGATGGTTCAGGCTGTGAGCCACAAAGGGGATGTAGAGATTGGAACTTGAACTAGTGAAAGTACTGCACCTGTGCAGGCGTGCTGAGCAGAAGGGGGTATTTTGTATCCTGGTCCAATTTAGGTCATGGCATTTGGAGACGCTATTGTTAAATTTTTCTCCCAAGGAAGAACTCCAGTTCTCCAAGCTGTCTGAAAGTGCTCTCTTGTTGTTGAGCTCTCAAAATACCTGTTGCAGTTTTTGTTCCGTAGGACGAATCTTGAGGCATTTGACCCTTCCACAAAGTCTTCTAAACCACTCCAGCAAGAATTTCACCATTAATCTTAGCAATCAAGTGATCGACCAGCCATCACATGGTGCTCAAAATATTCCTTTCTGTTTGATTGCGTGGTATACAGGTTGTAAGTGCACCATGACACTGACAAATAGGATCATGCTAACCGTTTAATATTGACCTTGAGTAGGCCACATGCTCTGCCAAATTTCTTGGCACTTGGTTGGTTAGATCAAGATCTGCCCATCGATATGGTTTGCATGAATCAACATACTAGAATCTCTACCCGCAAAAAAAACCCCTACTCAGCTGGATTCTCACAGGTACACCTAGTGGCTTACTAAGTCTGGCCGTACTTGATCAGAACTCAGCTGCTAAATTAAGATGAGATCTATCTTAGTTTGCAGTTTTGGTAAACTCTTAGACAGCTGATTAAAATATACAATCACTTAGGCAGAGTGCTCTTTCAAGCTCTGCAAAATTTCAAGATCTGATGCTTAGTGACAACGATAAAACGTATCCACCAGATCTCCTCGCCATCTAGTAATATCAGAACCTCACCTGGTTATGCCTTCCGAAGGAGAAAAGGAGAAAAGACAAGTGACCTGCATGATACAAAGCAACAAAATGCTCTCTGTTTTAAAATTAGAAAAATACATCGTTGTCTTGCGAATATTTTGAATGGCAGATACTTCCTATCGTGCTCCAGTAGTGATGATGCTGACAACCAACAAAAATGAGAACGCCCATTCCAAGTGAAAACTAGGTGTGGTCACATGATAGCGCTGTGTCCGTTGATACGATCTACGGAGTAGGAAACTGAAAGAGAAAATTGTACAAACCAGCAACTCTTGGGGTTATTGTTGCACAAACCAGTGACTCAAATATTTTGTTGCACAAACAAATGACTCTAGGGGTAATTGGTTGCATGGAGCTCTAATTAACAAATTATGCAATTAAACAACATGCTTGCTGAGAGGATTAAAATGGTTATTAGATGGATAGGCTCCAAACGAGTTTCCCCATGAGCGGTTTTCTTTAAGTAGGTGCCACTAAGGAATTAACCACCTTCAATCAAATATTTTCGGAGGTGCTCGAAATTAAAACCTGTCTCCAATAATTTTGGAGGCGGTTAGCCTGTCGGCAATAAAAGAATTTTCGGAGGTGGTGGAAAATAAAACCTCCCCTTGGGTCGATTGACGGGCGGTCAGAAAATGCGCCCGCCTAGAGATTTTATTCTTTGGAGGAGGCGTCAAATAAAAACCGGGTTCGAGTCTTGATTTATTATACAATGGCTAGTTTTTACTGTCCGAAAAAATTCGGAAATCCGGAAATAACGGCTATATTGCACTGGAATTTCCGCCCAACGTTACCC
Source organism: Lolium rigidum (assembly GCF_022539505.1). NCBI lineage: Eukaryota > Viridiplantae > Streptophyta > Magnoliopsida > Poales > Poaceae > Lolium > Lolium rigidum. The sequence continues at coordinate 45,690,059 of NC_061508.1, forward strand.
AATTGGATTGTTTTCCCAAGGAATGGGAATCACAAGGAGGGCGACGACGAATACCGGGCGCTCCGTCTTATTCACCAGAGCGGTGTGATAATATTTAGATGGTCCGATGGCTGCAGACAACAACTGTGAAAACATGGATAGCCCATAGACATTCAGACAACCCATATATAGCAGATCCGGGTGGATTATTTGGTCGTCACCGCCGCTTAGAGGCGGTGAGGTTTTTTTTTACATTGACTCCAATATCTTTGGGACGTCCGTAAAAAGTCGAGCGTCCCGAAGGTGTAAAGGCGAGCCGTATATGTAGCCAACTGTGTGTGTGTGCAAGCGGTCGATTATATCACCCACTCTGAAGAACGGAATTTTGGAGGTGGTCCAATGAAAATCCCAACCACGGGCGCACCTCGTCCGATTGTCGTATATGTACTAGTGATACAAAATCATTCAGATTTTAGTTTCTAACAGCATATCCAGTCGCGTCCCCCAAACGGGACCCGCTGCTCGAGTGCCTCCCGCCACTGCCGCCGCCCTTCACGCCAAATCTCCGCCCTGCGCCGCCGCCGCTCTTCCTCGGCGGCGGCGGAGATGTCGAACTGTGAATCCGGTGGTGGAGGTGGTGGTGGAGGAGACGACGGTGGAGGGAACTGGCCATCGCTGGGGCGGTTCATCATTGCGCAGTGGTGGTGGAGGAGACGACAGTGGAGCGACGAGGGCTTGTGGCGGAGAAATGGGTGCCGGTGGCTGTGGTAGCTACCATTGAGCCGGGAGGGCCTTTTATAGACGTCGGCGTCGGAAAGAAAGCGCGTGCAGAGGCGAGAAACAACGGGAAGAAAGCGTGGGAACGTGTAGTGGTGTGCGAACGCCGGCGACGCGTGGAGGCTGCGCAGCACCGACGAGACGTCTCGCCTGCCCCTCCGTCGCCATTAAGGCAAAGCTGCGACGCTTCGGTCGGTCCCGCCACTCCCCGCCTCGCTTTTCATTGTGTCCGGCGTGCCCGAAGCGTCCCCTGTGTAGCGGGGACAGCCTCGGGGCACCGGACACCGTATCAGACCGCGCCGGACAAAAAACGTGTTTGGGGGACGCGGCTGAAAACCGCTCATGGGGAAACTCGTTTGGAGCCTATCCATCTAATAACCATTTTAATCCTCTTTGCAAGCATGTTGTTTAATTGCATAATCTGTAATTAGAGCTCCATGCAACCAATTACCCCTAGAGTCACTGGTTTGTGCAACAAAATATTTGAGTCACTGGTTTGTGCAACAATGACCCCAAGAGTTGCTGGTTTGTGCAATTTTCTCAAACTGAAAGGCATGCCGCACGGCGCACGTAGGGTGGAATTCTAGAACCTTGGTACATACTTTTTCGGGGATCTTACAATTTGCACACTTTTCTTCTCACATTTGCATATCACTAACATGCGGTGGTCACGTGGCAAAAAAGATTCTTTAGTCAGAAGGCTCTAAATCAGTTTAGTTTTAAATTAACGAAGCATCAGCCAGCTGGGAGTTACAACAAACTTACACATACTAGGTCTGCTGAAAATTAAGATATTTATGTGGTTTCTTAGTAACAAGGTGCTTTTTACTAAGGATAACTTAGCTAAACTGAAGTGAAATGGGTGTCAAAAATATTGTTTTTTGTAATTCTGCAGAGACCGTTAACCATTTGTTCATTGGTTGTCCATTTGCAAACATAATTTGGCATATGATATACCTTTCTTATAACATTCCTCCACCAGCTAATATTACTAATATGTTTGGTAAATGGCTCAATGGAGTACCAAAAACTGATAAACAAAAGATTCGTATTGGCGTTTCTGCGCTTTGTTGGTCAATATGGACAAGTCGGAACGATATTATATTTAACAAACACTCTAGAACTAATTTTTTGCAGGTTATCCGGCGTGCTGCTCATTGAATTCAACAATGGGTTTTCCTTCTCCCGCCGGAGCTGCGGGAGGATATGGTTATTGGATGCAACCGTATGCTAGTGGTTCCTCAGGACTTCTTTTTCCATGCTACTGGGTGGCGGCATTTTAATAGAATAGAAAATGGATAGCTTTTATGTATGCCGTGTTTTCTTATGGTTGATACAAACTGGTACTTTATGTTAATAAAGCAAGCCGTGTGCATCTATTGATGCAGAGGCCCCGATGCCCCTTATCTAAAAAAAAACTAGGGCTGCTAGCTTTAAAACATTAAGCAAAACCAACAGAAGACTACACCTGAGTCGCCAAGCACGACTACACATAGACAACTTGATCCAAGTGGAGGAAGTCTTGTCTTGAGTTGCACGGGAGGGACATCAAATTTGTCCAAACCAAAAAAACCTCCAGTGCATGCACCAACACTGTTGCTCGGAGGGAATCCGACAAAGGGCCAACAACCTAACATGATGTCAGAATCCAAAGGAGGTGAGGCCTTGCGACGATGCCTCCAAGATGGTACACGACGCTAAAGTGCGTCATCATCGCCTATAGAGACCAAGGTCTTGCAAAGCTTTCGCCTAGACCCCAAACCACCAACCCTAGAGCTGGGTCTAATCATAGAACAAACATCTAACATCAACTAAAAGCATTAGGAAGAAATCACAGACATCAACTATGGCCTAACTCCTACCTAGAAAGCCCCCCTAGGTGGTATGCACTAGGCAGGCCGTTTGTAACCAAAAGCGACATCAGCCAGGCTGATGGTGCAAGAGGACTGCGACAATGGAGTGAGATCAAAGGTGTGATTGACATGACGCATGCAACAAGAAGATCTCACCCCACGCGAGGACACCGAGAGGGGGGCAGTGAAGTGGAGGGGCGGAACCCATCAATCTAGAAACAAAGGATCATCACCAAGACACCTTCAACAAGGGAATGACACCCGAGGGTGATGCCGGATCGGCTATGTACAAAGCCATGTGAAGCTTTTGCCAAGACCCACCTAAAGAATCCGTCCGCTGCGAGGACATGGAGACGATAGAGAAAACACCGTTGCCGATCCGCCAACGAGTCGTTGTGACCTTGCCCCAACTAGGATCACCCGAAAGATGCATGCCAGATCTGGGAAATCCATGCCATCCAGGCTAGACCGACCCCACCTAGATCCATACGCCGGCACAACGACACTGGATTTTTCGGCACCACGGCGACCACACCACCACCAGCGCGATCAAGGCAACTGTATTACCCAACACGACCACAATAGTCAGAGAGAACCATTCACACCAAAAGGCGCAACGAGGCGATGGGGACCTTCACAGCGTGGTACTGACACAACATGGCGATAAGGAACGGAACAGTTACAACCAGATCTACACGATAAATGTCCTACTGTGTTAAGGGAGAAGAGAGAAGGGGAGAAGGAGGGTTGCAGCAAGCATGGCCGCCGCTAACAAGCAATCGAAGCAGCTAGTGGCGACGAGGAGGGGAAGGGCGGGGTGATATATGCGGCGCGGGGAGGGACGCTCTGCTGCCGCCCGAGAGCGATACGGGAATGAGAGTGACCTTTGCTCCGGCTAATATGTTTTCCAAACTTACCTAAAATTATATATGTGGGCTATTTTCATTTAAAAACTACCTCACATAAGTGGTTACGTCCTATTAATATGCACACCCTTTTCAAGATTTAACTTTGACCAAAAAGTTTGGACAACTATATAGTTGTCATTGCGTGGCGGAGCAGCTGGAAGTCAGGACGATGGCCCTAAAATTTTGAGAGTGTTGAGGGTGTCGACCTAGTGTAATGCAGACGATATGGTTACCCTCGATGTTTGTCGTCAATGTTGCTTTGGTACACTCCTGAGAGGATCGGCTTCTTCATCTATGTTCAGGCGTCTCATAGCTGCTTCTCCCATAGAAGTTATGGTGTGTTATCTCCTGTGGTGGTGAAGATATGTCAAGTCTTCATGTGTTGTCTTTCGAGATTGTTCTTGGTTGTTTCCGGATCTTGAGTGGGTTTGGCCTCGTGGCGAGTGTGTGTGTTGCCCCATGATGTTTGCGTTGTTGTATGAGTTTTGCCTAATATTTGGTTAATTAATTAGACACCATCTTCTGAACTAATAGATAAGGCAAAGTTTTTTCTTCCGAAATGGAGGCATACTCTAGCATCTGCATCGAAGTGATGCATATGGTCTACGTATTTCATTATTAGGAATATTTTCATACTTATTACAACTCATGAATAAGAAAGGGTCGATACGAAGATCAATCGACGAAAAAAATAAAATAGGAAAATGATAATGGTATATCACTTTTTCCGAAATGGGGGAGCACAACCTCTGTGTCAAAGCGATGCATACGACTTTTATTTAAACTTTATTCAATAGGGATCTGTCAAGTTCATCCATCACAAAATCCGAAGCAACCACTCAACACCTACAAACCTAACAGTGGGTGAAAGTAACATGCCGTTAGAGCCTTTTCCCTAAGAACAGAAACAAACGCCCCACCAACTAAAATCCAGGGGCATCCAGGGGCATCCCTAATTCACCCTATGGCGAAGATGAGAGCTCACAACCGATTTATCAGACCTTTTACAAGCACCTTAGCCCTCGCTTCAGAAGCCGTCGCCACCATCGAACCGCTGGTCCATCTTTAGGGAAGGGATCCGCATAGCTGTTACCAGTATTGAAGTCGACGCCGCCATGGAATATTTGTCGTGTGTAGCACCTGCCGAGCAGGCATGACTCAGCGTAGCACCTCTGATGTGGGATTACCCTTCGGGTACCCGACATTAGTCTACCTCCTCCGGCCCAACTAGGGACCCATGCATGAAGATTGCCCAACAACTAAGGTGGGCTTATATGTCGGTTCCAGCAAAGGAGACCTACCAGAAGATGGATTCTTGACGAACAAGGCAAGAAGACACCGTACAAGGAAAGACTAGAATAGATCTCGTTGTAACCTAGTCGAGTTCGGACAGGACTCTCGGGACCTGGCCTACTATATAAAGGCTAGGAGAGGGCCTGTCCAGACAAAACTTCAATACGTAGAACCACCGCAAGTTAGAGCTAGAAACCTAAAATCCTTGCCTCTCGGCGAGTCGACCAAAGCAGCCTATCGGCTACCCCATTCTAACCCGATATATTTGATAATCAAGATCAAACAAGCATCAAGTAAGGGTTTTACCTCATTGAGGGCCTCGAACTTGGGTAAATCTCTCTCCCCGTTTGTTTGGTATTCGATGTCTCATGCTAGCCTGCAGGATTTCGTCAACCCTAAGCCCCTCATGGTGGGAATTGCCGAGGAGCACCCTCGTCAACCTCTCACCCAGGCATGACTTGACATCTCTTCCTTCAGCCTCTGTCCACCGGCGCTGCTCCACAAACGATGCTCCAAGAGAGAAAACAACACCACAATGCTGCCATCGTCTGTTCAGGAAGACCATACTAGGGTTTCCCCCGGAGCAGCACGAGAAGATCGACATTTTTTGCTCAGCGATACCTTCATCAAGGTAAAGTGGGAGAATGCCGCCATCGCCCGCCAATCGGCTCGGTTTTCACCGGAAACTATGTCTTCCAAACTCACAACCGAGACTAGATGACGGATCTCGCGATCCGACAACCCAGCTTCTAGCTGAGCAACTCCGGCGGAGGAGCTAGACACCACCGCCATGCCCGGTGCAGCTGCTCCAGGGATCCTCATGATGCAGGAGAAGCCCAGGAGAGTCACCGCCGACGTAGCATCAACCGCAGCAGCAGCGTGAAAAACCCACCTAGACCCATCCGGGCCCAGAACCGGCCAAACCCGACAGTGCCGCCACCTGCAGATCGATTCCTGGCTGCCGCCACCCCACACAGCTATCGCGGAAGGAAGCCCCGTCGAACACCGCTGCCACGCCCCCATACAACCGTCGAGGAAGAGCCGCCACCACCGCCACGCCACCATGTCTTTGCCCGGTAGCGCCTCAGGCGGCGGCGGGAGCGGAGAGCGCACGGGGAAGGGAGCGGGGAGGGGAGCCGGCGGCCGCCTTGGCTCGGTGCCACCGCGCGGGGCGAGATGTTAGCGTATATCACTATGTGATCATATGATCAAGTTTCTAGCTGCACCGGCTATAGAAATCCCGTGCTGCCGCCCGTCTCCGAATGGTTGTACCCAAACTTCATAACATCTGGTTGTTCCCATGTTTGAAGATAAGCCACATACAAATCTAGTGTACATCCAAGGGAATAACGTGCAAGAAAGAGTTTGGTTTTCGTTTGTTATAAAGAACATCATTTGGCACATGCCAAATATCCCAGACAATGGCACAAACTCCCACTTTAATCTGAATAAATATTATTTGGCAATATCGCTTAACCAATTTCTAAATAGATTTGTAATATTAGTAGGAGGAGAAAAATAAACGTCATATAAACAATGCGCTAGACTATTTTCGCTAACGGGAATTCAAAGTATTGTATGGACTTGTCTTTATCACAAAAAACCAAATGTCTTACTACCTTGCCAATTTCTTTTAGCAAGGTTATTTTTGGTTCAAATTATTTTCGATGAAGGAACCACATAAAGACACTAATCTTTAAAGGAACTTTCATTTTTCAAATACATTTCTAGAGATATTTAGTATGACCTTCAAGAAGATCAAGATATATTGATTAGACAGAAAAATAAGTTAACTAGTAAGAATCCAAATAATGTATCCTTTTCATCCGACAGGTGCACATGCATCAATCGTGCAGCTAACTCAATCGATTGGTCCCACTTGTTGTGTGTTGAAGTTCTTCAAAATGTTTTATTTGGTGGCATATTAACCAAAGTGTTAGCCACCGAAACATGTTTTTGTTGGCTATGTTATACATAGAGGAGTATCTATCTATCTATTATATATTAAAAGCAAAATGCGGAGTTTAAAATAGAGCCACTACATTAATCCACATCATTAGTATTATTTTAGCTGTTAGATCCATAATTTTAATGGTCAAGATTTTACGTAACATGTATAACACATATTTTGTGGCATACACGATATATCATGTTTGACACGTACGCGGAAGGAAAGTAAACAATTTAGGCCGCTCGATCCGTTTAGAAAGAAAAGAGCATGGCAACAGCTAGCAGAGTCCGTTTGAGAAAAAAATGCATAGAGACCAGCTAGCTAACGAGTCTGATGGCAAAACGAAAAAAGAGACCAGCTAGCTAGCCTAATTAAGTCCGTTCGTGGTAAAAAAAATAGACCAGCTACCTAGCCTAATTAAGTCCATTCATGGTAAATAAAATCGTACACATCTATTTCTCATAACTTACTATCACATACCGTTACCTAAGTTATATTGAACCTTAAGTTCTTTGTTCTCATACCATTATCTAAATTACATATTCATTATTATGGTATATCCTAATAATCACCAGGCCATAAGATATACGTATTTCGAGGTATACATCTAATTTTTAATATACAATAATTGACTCAAAGTATGGGCTATTAGCTGAATTCACGAAGTGCAAGATACATAGGCAAGCAATAAACACGTGCACGAGAGAGAAACGCCAACCCGTGTACTTGCGAATTTAAATTTATGTGCCACGGGAAAATGTCTCACCAGGATGTGGATAATATTTTTCTGTAAGAAAAAAAAGCAAATCTAAAATGGCTGTAAAAATAGTTTTTAAAAATAATACGTTTTTTTAGTAATTTTACAACTAACACGCGATTTTAAAAACTTTACGAAAAATGTATGAGTCAGGTGGCCAGCAGCCGATCGGTTGTTCTGCCGATTAGTCTGTTTACCGTACTGACGCCGATCGGTAGTCTCACAGCCGACCAGTGTGCAAACGGTACTAATCATGCATGTCATAGCCGGGTGATCAGATGGTGCAACCTTAAAAATGCATGGCCATCAGATAGTACATAATCATCCATGCAAATTTCAGTACTGAGTGAATTAGCTGGTGGGTCGTCAGTGGGCCGATCGGCCGGTCGGCATATGTTTTCGTACAATTTTGAAATCGCGTAGTAGTTGTAAAATTGCTAAAGAAAACCATATTATTTTTAAATAAAATCTCGTAAAAATTAAACCTCAGCAAGTCAGTGGCTGTAAATACAAACTCAAATAACATTCCTCAAAAAAGTGGGTCAGTGATCAAACATTCCTCAAACGTATAAATATTTCAAAGTTAAGCATTTAGGAATATATCCATATCTAAAAATCATATAATTTTCAATGACGAAGGAGGTACATGGGATGGAAAGTGTCTCAAAAGTTAAAAGTAAATACTAAACAACTTTATGGTAAAGGTGATGCCCTCGCATTTGCGAGGGCCGCTGTGCTAGTTGCTAGAATAAAGAAACATTCTCTAACTAACTATCTTCCCAAAATCTAGTGTTCGTACCATTTCCAATTTTAAAAATTCTAAATCTTCTATAACTTTCGTTAAGCCTTTTCTCAAGAGGTGTGCCTAGCAGGTTTGCTGTCACTTGTGACGTAGTTTAGAGTGCAAATACTTGTTACAAATTAATTATTGCCAGATGAAATTCTTCTTAAAACTGATTAAAAAATGCTGAAGATAAAGTAAACGGGGGCTGCTTGCAACAAATCGTTGCGTATGAAAGAATTTGACCTAAAGTAGTGTCAATGGATCCACGATTATGATATTTGAGGGAGTGTAGGAATTATAGTGAAAGACAACATAGGTCATTATTTTCAGACACATATAGGTCTTAGACAAGGTGATCATCTATTACCTATTTTGTTCAATGTTGTTGACGACATGCTAGCGATTATCATGAATAGAGACAATAAGATTGCCGCCTCATTTCTCATCTAGTTGAGAGAGGGGTATCGGTCTTACAGTTCGCTGATGATGCAGTAATTTTCATGAAACATGATTTAAAAATCTCTAAACATGAAACTAATCTTATGTATTTTTAAACAACTTTTGGTGCTTAAAATAAATTTTCACAAGAGTGAAACTTTCTGTTTTAGTCTTGCTAAATAGGTCGAAGAACAATACAGACTTATACTCAGTTATGATTCTTTAGGTATCTTGGAATCCTAGTTCATTATCGAAAACTAAAAAGTGGTGAATGTATACCAATAGAGGACAGGTCTAGAAGAAGGTTGAGTAGTTGGATTGAGAAAATGTTGTTTTGACCTCTTAATCCTCATTAATTTAGTTCAAACAAGTCTACCAATTTCATATATGTTTTCTTATCTCGAGATACCTAAAGGGGTATGAAATAATTAGAATTTTATAGCTTACATTTTTTTTGGCAAAGTGATGGCCACAAAAGTGACTAACTAAGTGAAAATCATTTGTCGATCAAAGCATCAAGAAGGGTTAGGTATTGAAGTTCTAGAGCTTAAGAATAACGCAAAGTTTTTCCCTTCTTTTCTTTTGAAAATTGATCAAAAAAATTGAATAACTATATCTCAACTATGTTGCACAAAACTGGTATCCCTGGACTCGTATTGAGAACACTCTCTAAGGATGTCAAATATTTATCAAATAATCATCATACATTTAGACTAATTATTGGGCACAGATAATTTTTTTGGAGAACACGTATACCTTGTTCGTAAGAATGAAGCGAGTATATTGTATGTAAAAAACTTGCAATACCATGAGTGAATTACTTCATCACTTCTGAGTAGTCTCGGGAAAAGAGGACGATCCCCGGTTTCTACCACAACCATATAATATAATATTGTTCGGCAATGCAAAATAAAGTTAGACATTGATGCCGAGCAAATCGGCTGAAAAAGACGATGCCATCCGAAATGGACCGCCATGTCACATTTTCTCCATGTACGGATGTACATAAACCCGCATAAACATAAGTACTCCAATACCTGACGGCAACATTAATCTAGATTCTAGACACGTTTTAGTGCGTAGGCACATATCTATTTGGACGGAAGATAAGTCAATTAATTTAGAGTATGTGCGTGGATTGAGGGTTCTCCAACGAGGTGACGTATATCAGACACCAAAAAGAGGTCGCGCGCATCCATTTCCATCGTCCCGCGAACATAAAAATAGTCGTTTTAACCATGCGTCAGTTTGCGTCTGGGTGTGCTCCCAGCGGGATGATCCATATTATTTTTCAACAATATTTTTCATAGAAGTGAAAATCATAATATACTACGAAATAAAGGAGAAACAATCCATAGGCTACTTGCCGCCCGACGGCCTGGCCCCGTTGTTGCCTCCCTCCCTCCTCACTAGCTTCTTCGCGGCCCGCTGCTTCGTCCGCCGTGCGGCTGCTAGAGCTCGGTGAGCCGCCACGTCCTCTAGCAGCTTCTGCCGCAGCGCCTTGTTGGCGGCATCCTCGGCCTTCTTGAGCGTCTCGAAGGACTCGACTAAAGTCCTCTGCTCCACCGCCTTCTCCTCCGAGTTAGGCCCGTCAGATGACCATTCAAATTCGGAGGAATCGTCCTCTGCGGCCGTTGCCTCCCAGCGACGTTCCTGCTCGGCGTTGAACGCCGCGGGCCGCCCGCTCCTCCTCTGCTTCCTGCTCCGCGTCAACCATGAACTTCGCGTCCATGGCTGCGTCGATGACGTTGTCCATGCTTTCGTCGTCCTCCTCGTCGGAGCTCTCGACCGGGAGAGGTGGAGTCGCAGGTAGAGGCGTAGTAGCCTGGCCGCGCCCGGCGATGCTCATGGCAAAGGCGGAGTGCTGTGTGGAGGCGGCGCTACGGTGGAGGTTGTGCGACGGTTAGGATTTGTGTGGGAGGAGATGAGATGCGCGCGCCCCTCTTTATATACGCCGGAGGCAGCCGAGGGGTGTGGCATGCGTGGCATCGGCATAACTTCGTTGGCATAGGTGGGTGACAACCTCTCGGTAGGCGAGACATCGCCATTAACTACCGTGGTGCCGACTGCCGAAGCGACGGCTTGTCGCCAGCGCGGCTGAGAAGACGCATCGAGCCAGGATCGCTGTTAGACGAGGGTCCAACGAAACGTCCGCCCAGACGCAAGCGGTCACTTGACGCATCTGCGCAGCGTATGCGGAGACCTATCCGAGGCAATTTTAATTTGCGTCTCCGCGAACAGACCAATCACTATGCGGCGCTCAGTGTCCGTTTACGTTATTCGTTATTCCGTTGGAGATGCCGTGACGAGCAGCCGTCCAGACATCGTCGACACCTCGTTGTTGCTTCCTCCGCCGAGAGTACGCAACGTCGTTCGTCACCACGGTGTTGGCCGGTACGGCGCGCGCTACCCATTTGAGTGCCACCGTTCCGTACGTGCTAGACGCCAAGAAACCAAATCCCTGCCCTCCGGGATTCACGTCACAGCCGATTCACCACGTCCAATCGTCTCCTCCGGCTCCGGGATTCGCTTCCGAGCTCGTGGTTCGGGGCGAGTGCCGACGCCACATTTCGGGGTGTCTGCAGTCTACTCTCGGCGGCGGTCGCACTCCCACATGGCCGACCTGGTGAGCATGCATATGCTCTCTGCTTCTATGCATCATGTCCGGCCGTGAGCACAACTGTTCGGATGTTCCGTTCAGTCGTCAGACGACAAGAAAAGTACTATAGTACGTACTCGTACCAGCCAGTGCACAGCAGTGGTGCACATCTCTCCTCGTTGTGACATGCATGTAAATCTTTGCACGAACCAGGGAACGGTGCACTTTTCAGCTTCCGTCGCGCGTCGTAAGAAAATCTTGCGGAGAGAAAAGAAAGGTAGATACATGCACACAATGAAGTTGAGTATACTGTCTACCGTAAGCTGCAGTCACCGGAGAGAAGGAGCTGGTTTAGAACCTGGTTTCGCAACCAATTTTCTGCTTAGTGCGTGTGCTTCTTTCTCATGATCCGCTGATTTTAGGAGGTAATCTTGTATCCCTCCATTAGCTAGGACTTGCTACAACCCGATCCCCGGTTTGTAATGATAAACTTGTTCGAGGTGGTATATACTAACCCCTCGTGATGAACCTATCATGCATCACGAAGTAGTTGCTTCGTTCGTGATGCATCGCCCACTAAGTAGTAGTTGTTGTGTATTACTAGTATCTTTTCTGATGAACTGAATCACATGTGTGATGTTATTCAGTACTGAATAAGCTCACCACTCTAAGTGAAGGGGTTACCACAACACTGCTGCAACCAAACAGGCTGTGGGCTGCACGAGCAGGGAAGAAAGTACTGTTAACGGGCAACCAAACGATGGGGCCTGTGTTTCTTCTCCGGCGCTTAAAAGGCCTCACAGGCTACCAACCGACCCGGCAAAAGTGGCCCATGGCCCGTTCACAACGCGCAGGGGCTCCCATCTCGCTGGCGCAGTCATGCAGGAAATCGGCCCAGGCAACCAAACACGCCCGAAGAGAAACGAAAGGTAGACACTCGATCGGTAGATCAAAACTTCATTGGGCCTCTAGAAAAATCGGTAGATCATTCGTGCTAGACGGGCATTTGCTTTCCTTTCCATGACATGAAATGATGCATCATTATCCCGGTATGGCTATCCATAGTCTAAGAATCGAATAATCGAATGGCAGCGAGAGCGAAAAAATCCAGAAATGATGCATAGTGAGGCAAACGACCAAACACAAGGCGTGCGAGACCGATGCGAGTCAGGAGGAGCAGTGAGAGGGGCAGAACGACGTAGTGGGCGGCGATTGTGGATTTGTGTAGACAACGCTGAACTACCGACGTCGAAAGTGGTGGTGGCGGCGATGGCAACGATTTGGCGAGTGTGGGAGAGTCCTCAAGCCACGGAGATGAGATAGCGCAGAAGGATGGACTGGGTTGCTTACTTGCTAGCATTTGGCACCTACCTATTGGTATCGGACATAGCGTCGGTACCCGCTTGCCTTTGGCGCTTTCAAGAGGTTTGTTGTGGTTTGAGGTCGGTTGAGGATCGCTGGTCGATTTATTAGGCTAGTCATAATGCTAGTATCATTGGTAGTATCATGCACATTGATCTCATAAAAATGCTGATGTGACAGCTAATTAAAGAGAAGAGAGGAGATTAGAGTAACATAGGTAGATACTGTATCATAGTGCACATCACGAGAAAAACTTAATACCAAACAAATCTTGTTCACAATTTTGCATTAAGATACTACAAACCATTAAATATAACAAGATTATGATACCACTTTATGATACTACCCACTATAGAGATAGTATCATATAATGATATAAAAATATCATATGCATGGTACTAATATATAATACTACTCACTATGACTAAGCTTAGGCTACGTCGAACTAAAAAGGTGCTAAGGTCCGGTATTCCCAATAAAACTCCAAATAATATCTGTCCTCCAAATTCCCACGACCGAAGAAGCAAACCGTGGTTTCATCTCACGACTTGAAAGCGCAACATCGTCCTCTGCGACGCCGTGATGTTTCGATCGGTGGGTGCTAATCGATCCATCGACAGCGCTCCTTCTGTACCCGCCTGCTTATATAGGCACACTTTCAGGCTCTTTGCAGCGAGTTGTCATCTTCGTCCGTAGATACGATCGACGATCGAACTCATCTGCACTGCCAAAAAATATTCCAAATAGTTTGGTCGAGCTCTCACGATGTGTATGTCTCAAATTTGTTTGGGTACCACTCGTCTCATGTTCTTTTGAAAGATACATTTTTAGAATATATTACTATTTTGATTTGATTAATCTACACTAATGTGGAGCACATGATTATGGGTGTGCCAGTGGGGCCGCTCGTACTGGCAGAGCAGCATGGCGGTACGCAGCGGTCTGGGCCCGTTTGGGTTGTAAGGGCTGCGGCTGCTGCACCAGTGGCTCTCTTGCGGTTGGCTCGATCTCCTCCACCACGGTGTTGCTCGTCGCGTGGCCGACATGGCTAGGATGGTCGGTTGTGTGGGGGTCGGCTTGAATAAAGGCGGCGGTTTTAGGGTTTTTCTTGCGACAAAATGAAGATCTGCATGATAGATGTAATTCTTGATCTTGGCTGAGTGTCGTGTTTCGGAAGGTTCCGTGGACGAACTTCCATGAATGTGTTATGCCTGAAATTTGCTGGATCGGGTGAAATTCGGTTGTGCGGGCTTATGTTTTTTCCGATCATTTGGTTCATGAGGGAGCAGCACGAACATGTGCTATTTGTTGCTTTCATGGGACATATTTGGTTCTATGGTGAAGTCAGAGACAGAAAATGTCATGAAAGTTGAGATTAGAGGATTTGTAACGGTGGTTTGAGTCGTTGCATCGATAAAAACTTGCTTGGAGTTTCGGAATTCGTAGCGGCAATATGTAAATGGGGACAACAACACATGTAAAGTTTAAAAATCTTACCTTTCAAGGTAAAAATTCAAGGTCTAGTCCTAATTGGTTGTGTCTGACAATGACCTTGTTGAATGCATTGTCTTGAAAACGGAGTATGTCTTTAGGTGAAAACTCAAGATCTACGATCGGATGATGACGGCGCTTATGCACGTTTTCTTATTGAAAACGTTGCTTTTGGATAACTTAGATTTCAGATGTTATCTTGGTGGTGGTTGTGTTCATAAGAGGACTGCAACAATGTAGCGAGATTTTTCTCTTTTTTTTATCCTTTTTCTGGTATGTAATCCGGTATCATACTTAATAACTTGAATTCATAGAAACTTTAATTAAACTTGATAACATCATCCGAAATACAACACAAACGTAGTCGAAATAAACGAAAACTAAAACTAAAATAGAACATAAACTCAAACTAAAACTAACATACTAAAAACGAAAATCTAGAGAAAACCGAGCTTGAAGTCTTCTGCCCGGATAATCATCGGCTTCGGCGCTGACGGCGATCTTGGACGCGTTGTTCGCCCACCGCCACCAAGCGCTCGTTCGACAGCCGCTCGTACATATCTCCGTCGGTGTTGTCGTCCCAACACGGGTCTGGCGGGCTCATGCTCTCATGCATGTGAACCACGTCGGTGGCTCCGTCGCAAATAAGTTGCAGGTTTGGATCTTGTGCTCGCCCTCAAAGACCTGGTCCCACTCGCGTGACTAGGGTGGGTACTACGTTCGCAGCTCCAGCGCCATGTCGCGGCGGTGATAGGTATCGTTCCCCAGTGCGCCTGGCCTAGTGGCAGCGGTTCCACCGGAACCCTATTAGGGTTAAGGTGCCACCCCTCCAACGTCTTGCCGTGTACGTGCACCACAATCAGTTGCACATAAGCTCAGAGACGGGCCAGCGGTAGTGCACACACTCTTCCTCGGCCGCCGCCTACTTGGCATGGTGGAAGCCCGTGCGACGCGAATATTGTTCGCTATCGTTGATGAGGCGTCTTGATGACCCACAAGTATAGGGGATCGCAACAGTCTTCGAGGGAAGTAAAACCCAATTTATTGATTCGATACAAGGGGAGCCAAAGAATATTTGTAAGCCTTAACATCGAGTTGTCAATTCAGCTGCACCTGGAAACAGACTTGCTCGCAAGAGTTTATCAGTAGTAACAGTTTTATAGCAGTAGCAGTAGTGAAATATCAACAGCAGTATAACAAAGACAGCAGTAGTGATTATAGTAAACAGCAGGATTAAAATACTGTAGGCACAGGGATGGATGAACGGGCGTTGCATGGATGAGAGAAACTCATGTAACAATCAAGGTAGGGCATTTGCAGATAGTAATAAAACGGTATCCAAGTACTAATCAATCAATAGGCATGTGTTCCATATTTAGTCGTACGTGCTCGCAATGAGAAACTTGCACAACATCTTTTGTCCTACCAGCCGGTGGCAGCCGGGCCTCTAGGGAATCTACTGGAAATTAAGGTACTCCTTTTAATAGAGCACCGGAGCAAAGCATTAACACTCCGTGAACACATGTGATCCTCATATCACCGCCTTCCCCTTCGGTTGTCCCAATTTCTGTCACTTTGGGGCCCCGGGTTCCGGACAACAATACGTGTATACAACTTGCAAGCAATGAATATCATCATGAATTGATAACATGTTCAGATCTGAGATCATGGCACTCGGGCCCTAGTGAAAATGTTGCGGTCAGAAACCCACCGGCGGGCAGCGACGGGCAACACCGTAGAGCCGGGAATCTCCCAGGACTGCGGCTGGCCCTGGTCCCTCCGAGCGACGGCCCGCAAAGCCTTCTGCACACACGTCCGATGCTATCGCAAGGGCGTGCCACCTGACCTATACCTGGTCAGGAAGGTGTTGGATAATGCCTCTCTTAGTTTCCTGCATGGCATACACGTAAACGTTAAATACGAGCCTCGATCGGCTCTCAGGTTGTCCTGTGAATCGGCTCAAGGAGCCGATCCACCCATGATACATACGAGGTGTACGATCAGATGGTGGTCCTGCTTGATCAAGATAAAGTTAAAGCGACCTACTACGATTTGGGGTTTTCACCGCATAATCGGAACATCCTACTCGTGATTGGGCCTCGCGCTCGCGTACGGTGATCGTAAGCCGATCCTAGACAGGGCCTAAAAACCAACACGAGGTTGATCCTCGGAACGTCCTGTCTAGGGCTAGCAAACGACACCCTACACGCCGCTGGATCCTCCAACCCTTTGTAAGGCCTAACAATGCGGATATTAAATTAATCCCTGCAGAACAAGGAGCAATCATAACGGATCGGATCTACTAAACAATGATCAAGCGGGGTGCCGCCCTTACACCCATGACAGGCGTAAGGGCGGCTAGATGCCTAAGGGTTGCACGACGATAGCATATGATACGAAGAGCAATGCTAACCCTAAAACACCTATGATAACTACGTTGCTCGCCATCAAAAAGGCTTCGATACGAGCAACGCATGGAAGACGAATAAACGTGTGTTGCCTAGATCGCAAGATGCGATCTAGGCAGCATGGTGCTTACCCGGAAGAAACCCTCGAGACGGGGGAGTTGGCGATGCGCCGAGATTGGTTTGTGTTGAACGTTGGTTGTTGTTTATTCCATAAACCCTAGATACATATTTATAGTCCGGGGGACTTTCTAATTCAGGCGTGCACCTAACCGTGCACGGGAAAAACTCTAACTTCTAAATTAAGATGCAATCTACTAAAATACAGATACACGGGCAATTTAGCCCAACTTCTTCGTGTCAGGCCGCTTCAGAGATCCTCCACGCGTATATCTTTCAAGCCCATCTCACTTACGGCCCATCTCCTGTTTTGGCCAAAATCTGGTGATAACACATGCCCCCCTGGTTTTGGTAATGATAATTTCAAAACCACTCTGTTTTTCCTCCGAGGGGTCATGTCGTGGAAGAGCAGAACCATCGCAGTATTTTTCATCATGACGACTTGCCTTCCCAACTTCTCTGCA
The DNA here is from genome assembly GCF_022539505.1 of Lolium rigidum. NCBI lineage: Eukaryota > Viridiplantae > Streptophyta > Magnoliopsida > Poales > Poaceae > Lolium > Lolium rigidum. The sequence continues at coordinate 45,707,240 of NC_061508.1, forward strand.
CGATTTGACAGTTTTTTGGCACCACCTCCTCGAAAACTGTTCGAACATTAAACCTCCACTCCATCTTCTTTTATTTAACCGCATCGAACAGTCCTCCTCCTCATCCTCTCCGCATTAGCACTCCAAAAGCCCTCCTGCGCCACCATGTCTTCTTCTTCCTCCGCCTCATCGGGACTTTCCATCGAGTCCTCTTCCTCCCACGAGCCGACACCAGAACGGGACCCACAAGAGGTCCGTGCGGCCAACATCCGCCGCGCCATAGAGGCCGGGGAGGAGCCCGGCCATGACTTCTCCGTCTGGTCCGAGGACGACAAGTCCTCGACGGACGGGGAGAGCGACCTCCGCTTCCTTGCCGACGGGGAATCGGAGGAGGAGAGCGATGACGATCGCTTCTCCTGGGACGACTTCACCTCCTCCGAGGAGGTGAAGGAGGAGGAGGAGGAGGACGACGACAGCTCCTCCGACGAACCGCCGGCCAAGCGCCACTGCCCCTGGCCGGGGAATCTCAGCGATTTCGACAGCGACGACGACGACGAGGAGGAGGAGGATGAGGACAACGAAGGTCCTGCCGGCGGCCGCTACAGCAGCGACGACGAGCCCGCCGGGAGCAGCACCGACAGCGGCGACGATGGTGACGACGAGGGCAGCGACGGCCCGTAGATAGGACCCTTAGCATAGGATCAGTACTAGTAGACGGGGCAATGTATCCCCTTAGTACTTCCTTTTGAGAGCAATCAGCTCTTCTATGTAAGAAATCTCGTTTATCAATGAAGAAATTCCCCAATTTGATTTTGCCGATTTCCTTCATGCCGATTTAGCCGATTTCCCCTCATACTGATTCTGCCAATCATCACTTAGCCAATGTTCAATGAGCCGATGGCAACGCATCGGTCTCTCATAATCCGTTCTTCATCTCTTTGACGTCGGAGTGATCGTGAACTTGGTCAATGTCTAATAAGCCGATGCTAACGCATCAGTCCTTCATTTCTCCAACTGATGCCCTTGAGTTCTGGTGGACAATGTGGAAGACCAACGCCTTTAAGAGAGCCCCAGAACCGCTGCTGAAACGACTTGATGCTGAAGCCGATACCTCTGGATATTCAGATATTCAGTGATACTCTTCAAACCTGCCCAATCCCCTTGAAGAAGATTATGATGGAGGGCCAGCCGATGAAATCTCAATCGGCTTCTTAAAAACAGAATACCTACGCAGTCAGTTGCCCCCCGAGCCTCAATCAAGGCGAGAACAGCAGTGAGCTAACCAAATGTGCCACCATCGGCTTCTAAGTCATAATGCAGAGCCAGCCGATTTCAAAAAAACGGCTCCCCAGAGCAGAGATCCTTCAGGGTGAGCTGCCCCCCGAGCTCTTCTAGTCCACTCCTTGCGCCTTGCTGATCAGATCGGGCCCTTTCCTTTGGCGGATTGATGCAACCCATCCTTAACCTGATCTGCACGTCCATGCTGCTCTTGGCATTGGTCAGGGTCATGATCCCTCAAACTTGCCCCAGCTGATATTGCGGACTCAAATCCTTGGTATTCTATCCTTAAGTCGATGTCTGCGCATCGGCTGTGCTTAAAATTTTTTGAATTTTTTTACGGCCGATTTATGTTGTATCGGCCCCCACACTTCAATACCCATCATCAAAGAATATCTTGGGCTGCTGGGCATTTGAAAGACACTTCCACTTCTTATCCTCGTGTTTTATCCACCTAGGTGCCCCCCGAGCCGATTCTTTCAAGTAATTGAGGGTATCGGCTCTTCAGGTATTCTCTGTTGGATCAAATGCTGAACCGAGGCAGAATGTATGGTTAGGATAATTTTGGCCGATTGCTGGAATCGGCCTCCATGTTGCTTGCTTGATGAAGGTTTTGCAATGTTCCTCCATAGATCCTTGGGGCCGATCACATGAATCGGCATCGCCATGTTTGTCCATCGATGTTGCTTTTGTTACACGGTCAGGCTGGTGGATGAAACCAACCTAACCCCGTCCTTTGCCACGTCGATGCTTTCTCGTGGCTTCTCAAAAATGACCGGCCGTGGGCCGCAGTCAAGTTGTGCCACAGATGCTTCGTCTAATCCTGGAGCACTAAACTCCGTTGGAAGGATGAAGACCATGTTTGTGCCAGCCGATGTCTCATCATCGGCTTTCTTTTGCTTGGGGCGCCACTCTTTCCTTTGTGGCCGACCTTCTTCGTCCAGGGTTCGCTGAATTTTAGCGGCCAGATCGGGCCGCGCCTTCCTCAACGTGTGCAGGTATAACCTTTCAGCTTCCTCCAACCCACGTAGTCGTTGAACCCTTCGCTTTTGGGAACGGCCGAGCCCATCGGGGCACCACCTTGGCCGATGATACTCGTCTTCTTCTTCATCATCGTCCTCTAGTTCCTCGAGATCTTCCACCCGAGCGGACTCAGCATGCTTGTTCCAAGGCGGGAGAGGCCCTAGACGTTTGAACACGGACACGTTAGCTGCATCCTTCTTCTTCGTTTACATTCCGGGCGCTTGCCGATTGTAGGTAATCGGCTCATTCCCGAATCCCAGCGAGTGTCGAAGAAGGGGCAGTCCCGAGTGCCTATCCTCGTCGTCTTGCTCCCTCGACTTTTCCTTGGCGTGGCGCTCATATCGCTCCTCGTCGCGATCATGCCGACGACGTCTCCTGTCGTCCCTAGCCAGACGACCTTTTTCATCATCGTCGTTGTATCGCCGGCGTTGGTCGTATTGACCCACATACTTGTTGAGGAGGTGATCAGAGAGAGGTCGTTGATATCTTACGTTCCTCACTTCTCCCTCTGTGATGTAGTGCTTGCCATTGTGGCGGAGCCGATCGCGTGGAGCGGCTTCCTCTGTGTCCTTGCTATGAGAGCAGCTGCCCTCATCTCCGTCCTTACCAGAGTGGTGCCCAGGTCCTACCATGTTGATATTGCACGAGAAATCTGGCTGGCACCCTCCATGGTAAGTATACTCCACCATGTTAACGGCGGGGAAGGGGTGTGTGTCGACTTTCATGGCGTACTGGCTGAAAATTAGCCGCCCTTGTTCTATCGCCGTTTGGACCTGTTGACGCCACACCCTGCAGTCGTTGGTGGCGTGGGTGAACGTGTTATGCCATTTACAGTATGGCTTTCCGTTCAGCTCTTGCATCGTGGGGATCTTGTGGCCTTCGGGTAACTTTAGCTGCTTCTCCTTGAGTAAAAGGTCGAAAATCTGCTCAGCTTTGGTCACGTCAAAGTCAAACCCTTTTGGAGGACCTTGTGGCTTAACCCACTTACAGGACACGGGGCTTGCCCCCCGAGTCCATTCAGCCACTGCTACCTCTTGATCTCCCGCAGCACCTTCATCTTCATCTGCCTCAACCAGGACCACTGCGCGCTTGAATTTATCCTGGTAAACATCTGGGTGGCGTTGTTCATATGCTGACAGCTTCTGCACCATGTGCGCCAGTGAAGGGTAGTCTGCTTGGGAGGCCACGTCCTTGATCGATGATGAGAGGCCCACTACCGCCAACTCGACTGCTTCTTTTTCACTTACATGAACCGAATAGCATCGGTTCCTAACAGTCCTGAAGCGCTGGACGTATTCTGCCACTGTTTCCCCGCGCTTCTGTCGTATTTGTGCTATATCGGCAATGCCAGCCTCGGAAGCCTCTGAGTGATATTGTATGTGGAACTGCTCTTCCAACTGCTTCCAAGTCCGGATCGAGTTTGGTGGCAGCGATGTGTACCACCCGAAAGCCGATCCTGTGAGGGACTGTGCGAGGAACCTCACACGCAGCTCGTCTGATGCTGAGATCGTGCCCAGCTGTGCCAAATATCGGCTCACATGCTCGATGGAACTGGAACCATCTGATCCACTAAACTTTGTGAAGTCAGGGAGCCGATATTTGAGTGGTAGCGGGATCAATTCGTACTCGTTGGGGTACGGCTAGGTATAGCCGATTGTCCTCCTTTTCGGCATCATGCCGAACTGGTCCTTCAGAATTGTACAAATCTGATCCGCGGTGATGGCTGAAGGCGTCGAACCCTGAAGATTCGCCGGGGTGGCATACTTAGCCAGCCATGCTTGCTTTTCCAGTTCTGAGCCAACTGCAGGAGCTGAGCTCTGGAGGTTTGTCGGAGTGGCGTACTTAGCTAGCCACGTCTGCTTCTCAAGATCTGTTCCCGACGTTCCTCCTGCTGTTCCAGAAGTCCCTGCTGTTGCAGCCTGGTTCGAGAGTGCCCAGTTACTGCAGTCTGGCACGTATGCGCACATGTATCCGTGGGGGATCTCCTTGGGCGCCTCATGTAAGAATTGGTAGTCACTAGGGTCACCACCAATCTTGTAGACGACGTATGCCGATGAATTCGGCACTTCTGGTGCCGCCAACGCGAACGGCAGCGGTGGCGGGACTGGAGTGGCATCTCTCCTTGGTAAGTCCCCAGAGTTGGTCCTGACGGAGAATACCGATGGCTCATGATTTCCTGGATCACGCGCAGAGCGACACGCTCCAAAGTGTTCACCAGGCTCTCGAGTGGCGGTGCGGCGAATGAGGCACCATGAAGTTGATCTCCCGACGCAGCGACTCCGGTGCGTTCTTCGACGGGGAGGACAGGTCCACTCCATCGAGCGCGCCTTCAGGCGAGAACCCCTTCCATCTGATGCCATGGGAGCGGGTTCTGTGGAAAGAGCCGATGAGGTCGGCTTCGAGGACTGCTTTGATCTCGTCATGCTTCTTCTTGAGCTCCTCAGTCAGATCCTCGTACTTGGCCGGAGTGCCTTCCGCCATCTCGGATGTAGATGGCGATGCGGTGGATGTCGAAGATTGTCCCACCGGGCGTGCCAGAATGTGTTGCGGTCAGAAACCCACCGGCGGGCAGCGACGGGCAACACCGTAGAGCCGGGAATCTCCCGGGACTGCGGGCTGGCCCCGGTCCCTCCGAGCGACGGCCCGCAAAGCCTTCTGCACACACGTCCGATGCTGTCGCAAGGGCGTGCCACCTGACCTATACCTGGTCAGGAAGGTGTTGGATAATGCCTCGCTTAGTTTCCTGCATGGCATACACGTAAACGTTAAATACGAGCCTCGATCGGCTCTCAGGTTGTCCTGTGAATCGGCTCAAGGAGCCGATCCACCCATGATACGTACGAGGTGTACGATCGGATGGTGGTCCTGCTTGATCAAGATAAAGTTAAAGCGACCTACTACGATTTGGGGTTTTCACCGCATAATCGGAACATCCTACTCGTGATTGGGCCTCGCGCTCGCGTACGGTGATCGTAAGCCGATCCTAGACAGGGCCTAAAAACCAACACGAGGTTGATCCTCGGAACGTCTGTCTAGGGCTAGCAAACGACACCCTACACGCCGCTGGATCCTCCAACCCTTTGTAAGGCCTAACAATGCGGATATTAAACTAATCCCTGCAGAACAAGGAGCAATCATAACGGATCGGATCTACTAAACAATGATCAAGCGGGGTGCCGCCCTTACACCCATGACAGGCGTAAGGGCGGCTAGATGCCTAAGGGTTGCACGACGATAGCATATGATACGAAGAGCAATGCTAACCCTAAAACACCTATGATAACTACGTTGCTCGCCATCAAAAAGGCTTCAGTACGAGCAACGCATGGAAGACGAATAAACGTGTCTTGCCTAGATCGCAAGATGCGATCTAGGCAGCATGGTGCTTCCCGGAAGAAACCCTCGACGGGGGAGTTGGCGATGCGCCGAGATTGGTTTGTGTTGAACGTTGGTTGTTGTTTATTTCATAAACCCTAGATACATATTTATAGTCCGGGGGACTTTCTAATTCAGGCGTGCACCTAACCGTGCACGGGAAAAACTCTAACTTCTAAATTAAGATACGATCTACTATAATACAGATACACGGGCAATTTATCCCAACTTCTTCGTGTCAGGCCGCTTCAGAGATCCTCCACACGTATATCTTTCAAGCCCATCTCACTTACGGCCCATCTCCTGATTTGGCCAAAATCTGGTGATAACAGAAAAGCATTAAGCAAAACAAGTTGCAACAATATCATAAAAGTACCAATTACGGACACTAGGCACTATGCCCTAACAATCTTATGCTATTACATGACCAATCTCATCCAATCCCTACCATCCTCTTCAGCCTACAACGGGGGAATTACTCACACATGGATGGGGGAAACATGGCTGGTCGATGGAGAGGCGTCAGTGGTGATGATGGCGATGATCTCCTCCAATTCCCCGTCCGGCGAGTGCCGGAACGGAGTTTCGGTCCCGAGACGGAGTTTCGCGATGGCGGCGGTGTTCTGGATGTCTTCTGGCGATTTCGTCTGACCCCTCGTGCGTTTTTAGGTCGAAACCTTTAAGTAGTCGGAAGGGAGGCACCTGGGTCTGCCCGAGGCGCCGCCACCATAGGCTGGCGCGGCCCAGGGGCCTGCCGCGCCGCCTGGTGGGGTGGCTGCCTCGTGGCCCCCTCCTTCACGGTCTTCCGGCTCCGTTATTCTTCCGTGAAAATAGGCCCATTGGAATTAATCCCGGGGATTTTCCTGAAAGTTGAGTTTACGCACAAAAACGAGACACCAGGGAATTCTGATGAAAACAGCGTTAGTCCGTGTTAGTTGTATCCAAAATACATAAATTAGAGGCAAAACAATAGCAAAAGTGTTCGGGAAAGTAGATACGTTTTGGACGTATCAACTCCCCCCAAGCTTAGCTTATTGCTTGTCCTCAAGCAATTCAGTTAACAACTGAGTGCGATAAAAGAACTTTCACGAACACATTTGGTCATATGATGTAAATATTCTCATGATATGGGCAAGTACTTCAGCAACTCATAATAAGATACATGCAAATAAAGTCATCTAATAGCTATGTCAATCATGGAAAAGGTACCAACAAATTAATAATAAGCATCATGAATCATGTCTATCATCAAGATTGCAATGTTCATAGAAGGATATGATAAAGTGGTATCTCGCTTGCCCGTATTTGTACATCAAAACATAAATGCTCGGGCACCTTTGAAGTTCATGGGAAGACTGAAAGTAGAGATTATCAAAGATAAAAGCATCAAAGTTATACCACAGTTAATCATATTTTGGGACAAGCATATTATACTAAGAATGACAGTTGTGCTCTCAAGAAAGTGCTCATAGAAAGGATGATGACTCAATGTAAAAGTAAAAGATTGACCCTTCGCAGAGGAAAGCAGGGATTAACATGTGCTAGAGCTTTTCATTTGTAAAACAGGAGTAAAATTATTTTGAGAGGTGTTTGTTGTTGTCAACGAATGATAGTGGGTACTCTAACCACCTCGTCAACCAGACTTTCAAGAGCGGCTCCCATGAAGGAAGTTATCTCTACCAGCAAGGTAAATCATCCCTCTTCTCTTTTGTTTACACATATATTTTAGTTTCATTATGGATGACACTCCCCCCAACCTTTGCTTACACAATCCATGGCTAACCGAATCCTCGGGTGCCTTCCATCAATCACATACCATGGAGGAGTGTCTATTTGCAATTTAAGTTGCTTACTGATAAATCAGGGCAAAACATGTGAAGAGAATTATTAATGAAACTTGATTAATTGGGGCTGGGAACCCCGTTGCCAGCTCTTTTTGCAAAATTATTGGATAAGCGGATGTGCAACTAGTCCATTAGGAAAGTCTGTCAGGAGTAAATGACAAGATTGAAAGATAAACACCACATACTTCCTCACGAGCTATAAAACATTGACACAAATTGAGAAGTATTTTGAAGGTTTAAAGGTAGCACATGAGAATTTACTTGGAATGGTTTGAAATGCCATGCATAGGTATTTATGGTGGACACTTTGGAAGTTTTCAGGGGTTTGGAAGCATGAGCAGCGTTCCCGCTCAGTACAAGTGAAGGCTAGCAATAGACTGGGAAGCGACAATCAAGAGAGCAATAACTATCATAATCATGCTTGCGACAAAATAAATTAACGGAGGCATAAAAGTGATACAAGAACTCTGAGGCAAAGTAAATCATCGAGGCTTAATTGACATTTGTTCAGTCATATGCATGCGTGAACATGTGCCAAGTTGATTCAAGTAAATTATTCAGAGGAGGATACCACAATGTCATACCTATCTATGAATAAAACAATGCAAGCAAATATTTACGATATGCTACTCATATTAATAAATTGGAGCTAGACATGAGAGATCATGAACTACTAGACTTTCTTAAATGACATATACCTCACATGAACCAACTAAGTATGCTCACATGGATGAGTATATGTTCAAAAATGAAAACAAATAGAGTTCATACCAGCCTCTCACCACAGTCGAATTGTCATAGATCATCATTATTGCCTTTCACTTGTGTAGCTTGAATAATATAAAATGAAAGCCAAGCTCCAACCACCGAAGACCGCTGAACTTCATAATGAACTTTACAAAATCAAAGAAGAACAACAAATATTTTTGGTGTTTTCGAATTGGAAACAAGAACAAAAGGAAACAAGCAAACAAAGTAAAATCTTTTTGGATTTTCTTATAGCAAACCAACGATAGCAAATAAAGCAAAATAGGAGCAAGAAACCAAAATAAACAAATGGTAAAGAGAAACAACAGAAATATTTTTGGTCTTTTTGTGTTTTAGGAAAGAAACAAAGCAAAAACAAGAAGATAAAAACTAAAAGAGTCACATAAACACAAAGCAGCAGAAATTCGTGAAACTTGACAGCAGTACAGTAATCAATTTTTACAAAAATCTTCCGCCGCTCAGCTCGAAAAGTGTTAAACTAATGAAAGTTAGATAATAACCTGGGGAACATGCACAAAAATTGGCTTCGTAAAATAACGTTCTGGCTGTTTTTGAGAATTTTTTTGGTGTCAGTCCAGAATCTGTTTTCAAACAGCACTTCCCCAAATATCATCTCCCTCTTATTAGAAACCACTTTAAGAAGCTAAACAAGTATATACAAGTATCCAGCAATTGTAGTATGCAATGAATGAGTGATGCCGGTATACCTCCCAGATACGTCCCAAACGTATCTATAATTTCTTATGTTCCATGCTGCTTTTATGATGATACTCACATGTTTTATACACATTATATGTCATTATTATGCATTTTCCGGCACTAACCTATTGACGAGATGCCGAAGAGCCGATTGCTTGTTTTCTGCTGTTTTTGGTTTCAGAAATCCTAGTAAGGAAATATTCTCGGAATTGGACGAAATCAACGCCCAGGGGCCTATTTTTCCACGAAGCTTCCAGAAGTCCGAAGAGGAAACGAAGTGGGGCCACGAGGTGGCGACACAACAAGGCGGCGCGGCCTGGGCCTTGGCTGCGCGGCCCTGTTGTGTGGGGCCCTCGTGACCCTCCCGACTCTGCCCTTCCGCCTACTTAAGGTCTTCGTCGCGAAACCCCCAGTACCGAGAGCCACGATACGGAAAACCTTCCAGAGACGCCGCCGCCGCCAATCCCATCTCGGGGGATTCAGGAGATCGCCTCCGGCACCCTGCCGGAGAGGGGAATCATCTCCCGGAGGTCTCTTCATCGCCATGATCGCCTCCGGATCGATGTGTGAGTACTCCACCCCTGGACTATGGGTCCATAGCAGTAGCTAGATGGTTGTCTTCTCCTCATTGTGCTATCATGTTAGATCTTGTGAGCTGCCTATCATGATCAAAATCATCTATTTGTAATCCTTCATGTTGTGTTTGTTGGGATCCGATGAATATTGAATACTGATACGTCTCCGACGTATCGATAATTTCTTATGTTCCATGCCACATTATTGATGATATCTACATGTTTTATGCATACTTTATGTCATATTTATGCATTTTCCGGCACTAACCTATTAACGAGATGCCGAAGAGCCGATTCTTGGTTTTCTGCTGTTTTTGGTTTCAGAAATCCTAGTAAGGAAATATTCTCGGAATTGGACGAAATCAACGCCCAGGGGCCTATTTTGCCACGAAGCTTCCAGAAGACCGAAGAGAAGACGAAGTGGGGCCACGGGGCGCCGTCACACTAGGGCGGCGCGGCCCAGGGGTGGCCCGCGCGGCCCTAGCGTGTGGGGCCCCCGTGACGCCTCCTGACCTGCCCTTCCGCCTACATATAGTCTTCGTCGCGAAACCCCTAGTACCGAGAGCCACGATACGGAAAACCTTCCAGAGACGCCGCCGCCGCCAATCCCATCTCGGGGGATTCAGGAGATCGCCTCCGGCACCCTGCCGGAGAGGGGAATCATCTCCCGGAGGACTCTTCACCGCCATGTTCGCCTCCGGAGTGATGAGTGAGTAGTTCACCCCTGGACTATGGGTCCATAGCAGTAGCTAGATGGTCGTCTTCTCCTTATGTGCTTCATTGTCGGATCTTGTGAGCTGCCTAACATGATCAAGATCATCTATCTGTAATGCTATATGTTGTGTTTCTTGGGATCCGATGGATAGAGAATATTATGTTATGTTGATTATCAATCTATTACCTATGTGTTGTTTATGATCTTGCATGCTCTCCCTTATTAGTAGAGGCTATGGCCAAGTTTTTACTCTTAACTCCAAGAGGGAGTTTTATGCTCGATAGTGGGTTCATGCCTCCATTAAATCTGGGACAGGTGACGAGAAAGTTCTAAGGTTGTGGATGTGCTCGTTGCCACTAGGGATAAAACATTGATGCTATGTCCGAGGATGTAGTTATTGATTACATTACGCACCATACTTAATACAATTGTCCGTTGTTTGCAACTTAATACTTGGAAGGGGTTCGGATGATAACTCGAAGGTGGACTTTTTAGGCATAGATGCATGCTGGATAGCGGTCTATGTACTTTGTCGTAATGCCCAATTAAATCTCACTATACTCATCATATCATGTATGTGCATGGTCATGCCCTCTCTATTTGTCAATTGCCCAAGTGTAATTTGTTCACCCAACATGCTATTTATCTTATGGGAGAGACACCTCTAGTGAACTCGTGGACCCCGGTCCATTCTTTTACATCGAATACAATATACTCGCAATACTTGTTCTACTGTTTTCCGCAAACAATCATCATCCACACTATACATCTAATCCTTTGTTACAGCAAGCCGGTGAGATTGACAACCTCACCGTTTCGTTGGGGCAAAGTACTTTGGTTGTGTTGTGCGGGTTCCACGTTGGCGCCGGAAACCCCGGTGTTGCGCCGCACTACATCCCGCCGCCATCAACCTTCGACGTGCTTCTTGGCTCCTACTGGTTCGATAACCTTGGTTTCTTGCGAGGGAAAACTTGCTGCTGTGCGCATCACACCTTCCTCTTGGGGTTCCCAACGGACGTGTCATCTACGCGCATCAAGAGCGTTTTCACGGCGCCGTTGCCGGGGAGATCAAGACACGCTGCAAGGGGAGTCTCCACAATCCAATCTCTTTACTTTGTTTTTGTCTTGCTTTATTTTATTTACTTTCTTGTTTGCTGCATTATATCAAAACACAAAAAAATTAGTTGCTAGTTTTACTTTATTTACTGTCTTGCACTCTATATCAAAAACACAAAAAATTTAGTTACTTGCATTTATTTTATCTAGTTTGCTTTATTTACTACTGCTAAAATGGGTACTCCTGAAAATACTAAGTTGTGTGACTTCACAACCACAAATAATAATGATTTCTTATGCACACCTATTGCTCCACCTGCTACTACAGCAGAATTCTTTGAAATTAAACCTGCTTTACTTGAATCTTGTTATGAGAGAGCAATTTTCCGGTGTTAGTTCCGATGATGCTGCTGCCCATCTTAATAATTTTGTTGAACTATGTGAAATGCAAAAATATAAGGATGTAGATGGTGTCATTATAAAATTAAAATTGTTTCCTTTCTCTTTAAGAGGAAGAGCTAAAGATTGGTTGCTATCTCTGCCTAGAAATAGTATTGATTCTTGGACTAAATGTAAGGATGCTTTTATTGGTAGATATTATCCTCCCGCTAAAATTATATCATTGAGAAGTAGCATAATGAATTTCAAGAAAATAGATAATGAACATGTTGCTCAAGCATGGGAGAGAATGAAATCTTTGGTAAAGAATTGCCCAACCCATGGACTGACTACTTGGATGATCATCCGAACCTTTTATGCTGGATTGAATTTTTCTTCGCGGAACCTATTGGATTCAGCTGCTGGAGGTACCTTTATGTCCATCACTTTGGGGGCGGCAACAAAGCTTCTTGATGATATGATGACAAATTACTCTGAATGGCACACGGAAAGAGCTCCACAAGGTAAGAAGGTAAATTATGTTGAAGAAACCTCCTCCTTGAGTGATAAGATTGATGCTATTATGTCTATGCTTGTGAATGGTAGATCTAATGTTGATCCTAATAATGTTCCTTTAGCTTCATTGGTTGCCCAAGAAGAACATGTTGATGTAAACTTCATTAAAAATAATAATTTCAACAACAATGCTTATCGGAACAATTCTAGTAACAACTATAGGCCATATCCTTATAATAATGGTAACGATTATGGTAATTCTTATGGGAATTCTTACAACAATAATAGGAACACACCCCCTGGACTTGAAGCTATGCTTAAAGAATTTATTAGTACACAAACTGCTTTTAACAAATCTGTTGAAGAAAAGTTTGGGAAAATTGATATACTTGCTTCTAAAGTCGATAGTCTTGTTGCTGATGTTGATCTTTTGAAATCAAAAGTTATGCCTAATGAAAATCATAATAATAAAATTGTTACTACAGCAAATGCCATCCAAGTTAGAATTAATGAGAATATAAGATTGATGGCCGAATTGCGTGCTAGGTGGGAGAAAGAAGAAAATGCTAAAGAAGATAATATAGCTAAAGTTTGGACTATTACCACCACTAGGAATGCTAATGCTCCACATGTTGCTGCACCTCCTACTAATAATGTTAAAAGAATTGGTGTTGGCAATGTTTCCACTTCTAATGCAAAGCCTGCAAAATTGCCGGAAACTGCTAAAACTGCTGAAACTGCCTGTGATAAAACTGCTGAAATTTTTTCCAACATTGGGGATGATGATCCCATTGCTTTAGATTATAATGGTTTGGATTTTGATGATTTCCACATCTCTGAAGTTATAAGTTCTTACAAAAAATGCTAAGAGTCCTAATGCTAGTGCTATAAACTTGGCTTTCACAAAACATATTACAAATGCTCTCATAAAAGCTAGAGAAGAGAAACTAGAACGTGAAGCTTCTATTCCTAGGAAGCTAGAGGATGGTTGGGAGCCCATCATTAAGATGAAGGTCAATGACTTTGATTTTAATGCTTTATGTGATCTTGGTGCAAGTATTTCCGTTATGCCTAAGAAAATCTATAATATGCTTGACTTGCCACCATTGAAAAATTGTTATTTGGATGTTAATCTTGCTGATCATTCTACAAAGAAACCTTTGGGGAGAGTTGATGATGTTCGCATTACAGTTAACAATAACCTTGTCCCCTTTGATTTTGTTGTCTTGGATATTGAATGCAATGCATCTTGTCCCATTATATTGGGAAGACCTTTTCTTCGAACTGTTGGAGCTATCATTGATATGAAGGAAGGTAATATTAAATATCAATTTCCTCTCAAGAAAGGTATGGAACACTTCCCTAGAAAGAGAATGAAGTTACCTTTTGATTCTATTATTAGAACAAATTATGATGTTGATACTTCGTCTCTTGATAACATTTGATATACACTTTCTGCGCCTAGCTGAAAGGCGTTAAAGAAAAGCGCTTATGGGAGACAACCCATGTTTTTATTACAATACTTTTATTTTATATTTGAGTCTTGGAAGTTATTACTACTGTAGCAACCTCTCCTTATCTTAGTTTTGTGCATTGTTGTGCGAAGTAAAGTCTTTGATAGTAAGGTTCATACTAGATTTGGATTACTGCGCAGAAACATATTTCTTTGCTGTCACGAATCTGGGCCTAATTCTCTGTAGGTAACTCATAAAATTATGCCAATTTACGTGAGTGATCCTCAGATATGTACGCAACTTTCATTCAATTTGAGCATTTTCATCTGAGCAAGTCTGGTGCCTCAATAAAATTCGTCTTTACTAACTGTTCTGTTTTGACAGATTCTGCCTTTTATTTCGCATTGCCTGTTTTGCTATGCTTGATGGATTTTTCTATTCCATTGACTTTCAGTAGCTTTGTGCAATGTCCAGAAGTGATAAGAATGATTATGTCACCTCTGAACATGTAAATTTTAATTGTGCACTAACCCTCTAATGAGTTGTTTTGAGTTTGGTGTGGAGGAAGTTTTCAAGGATCAAGAGAGGAGGATGATACAATATGATCAAGGAGAGTGAAAGCTCTAAGCTTGGGGATGCCCCGGTGGTTCACCCCTGCATATTTTAAGAAGACTCAAGCGTCTAACCTTGGGGATGCCCAAGGCATCCCCTTCTTCATCGACAACATTATCAGGTTCCTCCCCGAAACTATATTTTTATTCCATCACATCTTATGTGCTTTGCTTGGAGCGTCGGTTTGTTTTTGTTTTTGTTTTTGTTTGAATAAAATGGATCCTAGCATTCATTGTGTGGGAGAGAGACACGCTCCATTGTTGCATATGGACAAATATGTCCTTAGGCTTTACTCATAGTATTCATGGCGAAGGTTGAATCTTCTTCGTTAAATTGTTATATGGTTGGAATCGGGAAATGCTACATGTAGTAATTCTAAAATGTCTTGAATAATTTGATAC